>NC_056731.1:1021958846-1022043846 GCF_019279795.1 Protopterus annectens | reverse complement strand
TATTATTTTTTTCTTTTTTTCCTTAGGAACTGAACCATTTTGCATGCTGCCAAGTGCAGCATAAATGCCAAAGGCATCATAAAAAACTGTATTACAGAGAAAAAGCTGAAAAGGAAAATCTAGTCAATCAAAGGTGTAACTAGCATTGACCAAAGTAAAAAATCCATTATAGTGACACATTCATTCATCCTTTTCACATCTCCTTGCTACACCAGAAATTAAATTTCTGGCACAACATTAATAAATTGTTAGTTAATGTCAAAAATGTGAAAGTGGGCATACAACAATTCACATGTTGCTAGCAACACTGAGAGTAGCTGACTTAAACAACACAATGATATAAGAAAAAGGGGAGTAACTATTATTAGTTAACAGGATTTAAACCCTGCATCACCTGTCTTATTTTTCTAAACTCACTTTACTTATACATCTTATTACAGAGAAAGTTACCTGAGAGGTGCATTTTCTTCACTGAGTACTATCCAGTGTGCTGATGGCTGTGCACCAGCACAAGGCATGTTTGCTCTACTGAAGGCTGCCTAAATTACAAATTTCACTTTTTACCTTAGGTAGTGAACCATGGTTATGCAACACCAAATAGAGCACAAATGTAAAAGGTATGACAATAAATAAATAAATAGAGACATAAATACTGACTTGTATTACAAGGTAACACAGTTAAGGGTAGTAAGGAACATAGTTACTGTAGCATTAGCAGGACACGGTCAACTTTTTCACATTTGCTTGCAACATCAAAAGTAGCATTTAGGATGCACCCCATCAAGATTTCATGTAATGGCAATTGCTCTGAAAAGGGGCACACTGAGAATAGCAGGAGGTCTTTTTGCCACAGTACATACAATTACCAATAACATCAAAGATCACAATATACTGTATAACTGTCGTGATAAATACTTATTAGATATGGATAAGATAACCAGCATATACGACACCTATGACCACATTTCTCATGCTATTACTTTTGTGTGAGCACACTTACAATATGTCATATGTCACAACATCCATAGCATATATTATTATTACTAATGAGAAGATGTGAGTTTATAACACCACCTTTATAGCATAAATTCACTTGGACTACAGGTAAGATTTTTATCATGTATCACATATTTTTGCCTGTTCATTTCATATACAATGTTGGGGTGTCAATACTTATCCTGAATCCAGTCATAAAAAATATGTGTAAACTGGATTTGAACATTTCATTATATGCACTCTCTATTAAATTACTTCACTTATACCTTATATCATAGGCATGGAATTTATGCACTGAGTGCTGAACAGAATGCTGACAGCTATACAACAGCACCATGCTTGTTTGTACTACAGAAGGCTTCTGAAATAAAACTTTCATTTTTTCCTTGAGAAATGAATTGTTGTTTGCAGCTATGTTCTTCTGCCATTCAAGAGTGCATTATGCTAAATGCTGAGAAAATGATGAAGAGAAAAAAAATACTTACATAAAGGAAACTTTCTGAAACAATTAGTTACAATGTACAGTTCTGATGTTTTCCTATATTTGCTGTCTTGCAAGAAGAACATGATTCTGTTCACACAAACAGCATACTTTCTGAATTTGTAAACCAGGACATCAGAGCATTCACAGCACACACTTGAGATTATTATCAGTATGTGGCACAAGCACACACATATACTGTGAATAAAACATAGGTTGCATATACTTGAGATGTGACATAGTATAAACTGACATTGCAGGTGCAACAGAAGCAAGCTGTAAAAGTTATTCTGTGTAATTTGCAGTTAGATGTAAAGATGCCTTGGATGTTGGCAACAGTTAAGCTAATCCTTCCTCACAGAATATTAAATTAAAATTTGCAACACAGCAGCTATTTCATCTCTTTATTTTCTATCAAAATTTGTTATCTATACTTCTCTAACAAGACACTTATGTGATGTGTCATATGTTACAATGAGTACTGCAGTTCCTTAGTACTGCAGGCAAAATTTACTCAGAGAACAAAGTGTGGTCATAAACAATTCATCCAAATGTTAGGAATTTTGCTGTCTTAAGTCAATCTACTCACATACTTTCTTGTAAGTATCTTCTCTCCGGCACACCCTTGGTAAGCGTACAACAAAGAGTACTGACTGTGAAACCCTGGCTGCTCCTGCAGTCAAACTAATCATTCAGACTTGCAACCCCTTAGCAGGTAACACTTTTCAATGGTCTTCCTTTCACTTCATGGGAGTGTGCGCATAATTGTGTAGGTCCATAAACCATGTTTACTTGCATTGCACTTAGTGCATTTTGTGGAATTCATAATTGCTAATGAGTTCACACCTCATTTTCATATCACAGTGCTGAGAGGGCTGAATCTTCACTATATAAAGATATTTGTGGAAGTAACAGACTTATATTGCAGTAGGGGAGACTGCTTGTATCCAGAGAGCTCGATACTGCCATTTGCTTTAAAAATTTATACCTAGTTTAAGAACTGACTTGCCGTGAATGTATGTTGCTGCTTTTTGCAATTTGATGTATTTTAACATTACTGATGGACTGCATTGCACAATACTATTACTTGTTTACTGTCTGCATTTTTCTCACTAGCTGTTAGCATAGCCATATATATCAATTATTTCTTGACCATTAAAATGTTTCTAAATAACGTAACCTGACATTTAATGGGATGCTTAATCTGTGTAACTGACACCTTACTGCATAATACTGCTTTATTACTTATTAGCAGGGTCATGGCTTTTGAATTTGTAGCACACAAAATTATAAGTCTGTGATGTATACCTCATGACCCTCCACAGAAGTGGATATCACAAAAGTGTTATCCTTTTTTCCTTGAAAGATATACCTTATTTTTGTTAGTGCTGTAATATACTATAGAGTTGCATAGATGTTTGTCCATTTTGGAATTTTTTTATAAATTCCTTTCTTTGTTTGGCATTTGGGGAACAATCAGTATTACAATCTGTATACTTATATGGAGCCTTACTTTTCATGTATTTTGTGTATGATAGATGGGTAAATTGATAAGTATCTATTTTGTTAACAATCATTTTTGGGTTACTTATGTATTTTTTTTCCTTTTATGTTTCCTATCATACAGGGCTATTCTGCCCTAGGCATCTGCACCATCTAAACTACAATACAGTGACACCATGAATGAAGTGATCATTCAGCACTACATTGCCATAGGTCATTCTCCTTAGAGTCTGGTAGAGGTGACAAGTCATGTTGTCACCATATCTGGGAACAGGTAGTCAATGATGTGAATGTGATCTGAGGATATGGATATAAATATTCCGAAATAAGACATAGGCAAGTGATATGATTAAGATAGCCACATGTCTGTCAACTGCAATAGCCCGTGAACTTATGGCTAGGGGAGGTGGTCCTGCTACCAAGCCACCATTGACTGAAACAGAGTCCCTGTCAATTGTCAGAGATCCAGACAGCTCAACACAGTGTTCACACAGAATTGGTGATGTTGTGGCTGACATTGAAGACAGCCCAAGTGTTTCTAATGCATAACATCTAGGTATGCAATATAATTACACACACACACACACATATATATATATATATATATATATATATATATATATATATATATATATGGTTCCCCTTCACAAAATTGAATATATGAATATTCGAAACTCATAAACCCGAGCCCAAAAATCTCGAGTATTCATATACTCAAAATTGTAATGGGGCAGAAAAGGAAAGTAAAAAACACTTTTCTAATGTTTTTCAAGGGGGGCTGCACCCCCCCTGCACCCCCCACCCCCTACTTAAATATACCAACTTCGAGATCGCACTACAGCAAAGGAGATGGAAATGTACCATTATGCACTATATGTATAAGGGCACAACTGGACACTTTCCATTCATTCGCTGAAGTGCGGTCATGAAACCTGCACATTATGGAAGGAACGGTACAGGGGGATCCAGCCCCCTACAAAAAGGCAAGTAAAACCCTTAGTCTAATTTTTTTACACTACCCGTTCGCAATTTCGAGTTACTGAAACTCGAGATTTTGAACTCAATCTTATGAGTTTCAAGCTTTCAGTAATTTGATCTTGTGAAAGGGAACCATACATATATATATATATATATATATATATATATATATATATATATATATGTGTGTGTGTGTGTGCATGTGTGTGTGTGTGTGTGTGTGTGTGTGTGTTTGCATCCTATGTGCCATATGCTATATGTGTGTGTATATGTATGTATATATATATATATATATATATATATATATATATATATATATATACATATATTTAATATATATATATATATATATAGAGAGAGAGAGAGAAAGAGGAAAGAGGAGGGGATTGGAAGTTAGTAGAGCTGTAAAAGGAATTGCTTTCTGTTTCTGTTGAATTTCCTTTGTGATGCTTATAATTCATGTTTCATCTCCCTGTCTTTTATCTAGGCACACCTTATTCTCTTTCTGCATGACCATCTGCATATGGTAAGCACACCTTCTCTATTCTTATTAATGTATAAAATATAGATGTACGTGTAACTGAATGTATTTGTTTTTATTGCATTGGTTTCTCTTATTTTTATATACATTTCACATAGCATAGATTTGATTATTGTTTATTCTATTTCTCTCTTTGTTGTGTTGATTACTTGTTATTATAGGTAACCTTGCCAGTGGCACTGTGGAACTCCTATTGCCTGATGTCAGAGTATCATTATCTCTGATGATGATGGCAGCAATGCAGAGGTACAGCCTGGGGTACATAAGATCTGCCTGTCACTGAGGATGTGCCTCCAACATCTCCTGCATCTATTTTGGACACTATCAGTATGTCTATGCATACCAATGACACAGAGACCTCAGACATAGGACAAATCAAAGTTGTCACAGCTGATCAGCAGAGTGGGATTACTCCAGTTGCAGATCTGGTTGATTCTCCCCACAACCATTGTGATGTTGAGGTGCCACACAGGTGGGTTGGTAGAGGTACTCAGAAGAGGACTGTTGTCCACACTCCTCCTGATGTTGGTATGTCAGTAGGTGCCACATGACATTTGTGTAGTGCCATCATGGAGAAACAGAAACTTTCCACCAGGGCCTCAGAAAACATTTATTTATTTTATTTTTTTTATTTTACATTTAATTACCGGGTAAGTGTCCAACTGGGCTGAAAGAACATTTTCAGTGAAGACCCAGGGAGAAAAGCTCCATACCACAGCAACATTTTACATTTCTAAAGAATAAAGCAAAAGACAATAGCTTAAAAACCAATAGCAAAAATAGGGCAGTGGTAACACAAACAACCAGCTGAGGTTGGAAGTGCAATAAGTGTAGTATATATGCAGACTTTGATTAGAGTAGGACACAATCTATTTATCAACAGTATTAGGTGACACTATACAAAGGGTCTGATAGTACTAGTAGGCATATCATAATGGTAGACCCATAAATCAAGCAGGCAGAGTAATATAGAAAACCTAGTCAGGATTGGAGCAGGGACAGAACCAGTGACTGGAAAGATGTTCCCTAAGGCTCTGCTTAAATTTGGAGGTGTTGAGTAGAATGAGGATATGCTGAGGTTCCAAGACTTAGATATTTTGTTGAAGCACAGTGAGTCTCTGAAACTGTTCAGGGATTTGTTTCATTTTAGCTGAAGTTTGTCAGAAGATCATAGGTCTCTGATGTTGGTGTTACCTTGAACCAAGTCTTTTAGATCAGAGCAGTTATTTGGCTTGGTTATAACTTTGTGGGCAATGGTGAGTTGGTTGAATTGAAGTAGATTAGGTAGCTCGATCCCGTTGAGCCTTTTTAGACCTAGGCAGTGGTGATCCCTATAGGGAATGTTGGCAGTAAATCTGTCTATTTTATTATAGCATGTCTCTAGCAGATTTAGATCTATTTTACATACGTTGTTGAAGATTTGTAAGGAGTAGAGAGGAGTGGAGAGAAGGAATGACCTGGCGATGGATAGTCTGGCGGTGCTGGTTAGATAGGGTTTAGCTCCAGAGAGTTGACCTAATTTTAAATGGACTTTTTTATAGTCATTGCTATGTGTTTTCCAAGCTTTAGTTGATTGTCAATTATGACGCCAAGATGTTTGGTCTGCTCTAAGGGCTTGATTGCAGTTTGTTTGGAGGAATAGATGGTGAGTGGAGGGTTATTGCTATTAGTCTTGTTTCTGGTGAAAACCATGAGGTTTTTTTTTTGGTTTTCTTTTTTTGGAGGGGTGTTGAGGATAAGTTTGTTTTCAGCTAGGTAGGTTTCTATGTCTAGCAGGGATGTTTGTGTTTTATCCTGAAGTTCAAGCAACGTGGGAGCAGAGCAGATGAGGGTGGCATTATCAGCATACTGGACTAAGGTGGCATGTTTGGTGGAAGTGAGGAGATTATTAGTGAAGATGGTAAAAAGAAGGGGTCATTAAATGGAACCTTGTGGCACTCCTGCAGATATATGCTGAAGAGGAGACAGGTTGTTTTCCATTTGGTGGCTTGTTGTGTATTAGAGAGGTAACTGTTGCATGAAGCAAGTCTAGTTAGGAGTTTTTGATGGCAGACAGTGTCAAAAGCTTTTGACATGTCTAAAAAGACTGAGGAGACTAGAAGTCCTTTGTTTTTAAGGAGATTTACTGTGTTGGTGAAACTGGTCAGAGCAGTAGTGGTGCTATGTTTAGGTCTGAATCCATGCTGAGAGTTGGATAGCATATTGTTAGTAAGTAGGTAATCAAGTAGCTGATGGTGGATGCATTTTTCCAGACTTTTTGCTAGGGGAGAGAGGAGAGCAATAGGGCAGTAGGTAGAGAACTCGGTGGATGGGCCACCTTTGTGGAGTGGTATGATTGTCTGTTTGTGTCTTTCGGCTTTTCCCGGTTAGGGGTTGCCACAGCGGAACTCCGGTCTGCTAATGATTGGCAGTGGATTTTTACATGCTGGCCTGCCGGGCCTAATGTACAACCTTCAATGAAGGAATGCCCATTTACGCATATCGCCACACAGAAGACGCTCTAACTGAGAATCGAACGGGCAACGTCTAACTGTGAGGTGACAACGCTACTGCAGCACCACCATCGAAAATGTTGTGGAGTGGTATGATGTGTGAGATTTTCCAGATGGTAGCGACATACATTTCTGAGACAGAACTATTAATGAGAATGGAGATAGGATAGCAGATAGAAGGAGCAGCTAGCTTTAAAAGTTCATTTGGCAGAAGGTCAGTAGCATTGGAGGAGGGTTTAAACTTGAGTGGGGGAGATAGTGCAATTACTAAATGTTGTGCATTCTGATGTGTGGGCTACCTGAACCATGTGGGTGACTCCGAGAACAGGAAGAGTGATGCACTTGATCAGGCAGTGTCTGTTATGGAAAGTGTCCTAGGATGGGTCAGCACCCATGTGGCAGGAGATCCACTGCATCATCCTATGTTAGCTGACATGGTCATACAAGATCCTGTTCCCTTAATGGCACTACTTCCACTGTTCCATCAGAGTTTGCTATGTCCACACCTAGACATGATAGACCACATGATCATGGTCCAGGATGTAGTCATGTTGACAGCATGTCCAGCAGACAATTACTCAGGTTCAGGTAGCACCCTAAATTCTAGTCAGGGCCATGGAACTAGTGGAGCAACTCCTGACAGAGGTAGTGCTCATGGTCAGGGGCATTGGTGCTTAACTGACTAGTCTACCAAGCACAGCTCTCACCTGTCTTACATTCCAAAACATAGTGCTAGCACGATTTTTGATTGTGGTCATGTAGACACACACTCATTCAACAAATACTTATTTATACTCCCCCCCACACACACACACACACACACACACACACACACACACACACACACACACACACACACACACAAATTATCTAAGCAATAATGTTGACTGTTATACATATCTTGCTACAGGCCCTGCAAACTGGATTCTTAAGGAATACATTTTTGTTCTACATTCACACATTCACTTTTATGGTATCAGTCTTGCCCTCCTGCCCCCCCCCCCACACCTTGTGTAAGTGAGCATGATTGTGCCCTGCCCTTTGTACATTTCTTTGTCACTTTAGATTGCAAATATGTCTAATGCACTGAGTAGATAGCTAATTCTTGCTTTTTTACTCAGAAACTTCCTTTTATGTATATTTATTGCAGAATACATTTTTGAAATTCTTTTTGCGAGAGTCAGCAGAGATCACTATAAATTACTACTAATTTCCATTGTAAGTTCAACACCTCAAAAGATAATTATTCATGTGATAATACTTTACTAACAGCAGCACAATTGCATTTGGAAGCACTGCTCATCAGTCAGAAAGTAAAAAAAAAAGTACAACAAATAATTTCTTGTTTTCGTTGCACCATGTCTGCATTGAATTTTGATAATAAGGTATCAGGATTTCATAGTGATGTTGACTCAATTAAGTCAGTCTGTTAATGTATGACTTCATCTATTGGTTACACTTGCAACTGTGCTACAATGTTGAGTAATCTATTCACACATAATTCATCACTGCTATTCTCCATTGCACTGCACTGTTTAGAAAGTGTCTGTTTGCATTGTCAATGCACATTTTGCATGCATTAGACAAGACAAGTGTGCAATCATCCTGGAATTAGGAAGGAGAGTGTATAAATCTCAACAGGGAAGTATGACATTAGATGAGACAATGACAGTGCTGCTACACTGGCCTGTCCACACATATGCATTTGTCCCAAAACCAGTGTTACACAGTACCAGCTGCTACAAACAGTGAATATTCAATAATCACAAATGTGTTTTTTCTCATAATTCAGCTCAGACATCTTTTGTAGCTTTTGCAGTTAGTACTATACACTCTAGAGTATATAACCAGACAGATAGGATGTTCAGTTATTACCAGGCAAAGTGCATGTATTTTTGTGTGTGGAGAGGAGGCAATGACAGCTAATACTTCAATATCAAATGTGCTGTGTCCAGTTCCACTGAGAATGCATTTACGTTTGCACACAGCTCCCTCTGCATTTTATCCCACCTTTAATACAAACATCCTCTCTGCAACACACTAATGAAGTAATCTTTTTAAAACTGCACTGTCTCTTCATGAGTCAGACTTCTCCTGTGATGCGTGTAGCGAATATTGTGCTTTCTATACTGTATTTCTAGATAGGTAGAATGTCAATTTCCATTGCTGGGACATTATTTTTTGTAGCTGCAATATCAGGTACATATAGAACCCTGAACAGACATGCTGTATTAACTTACAATCAGAGGAAAAATGTAACCTGGGCAAGCATTCCAACATCCTTTATCCAAGTTTTACCCCAAATATTTTCACTGCAACACAGTGATGAGGTCATCCTGTCAAAGTACACTCTGTCCCCATAAGAGTCCTACTTCTTCTGTGGCACTTGTGGCTCATACTGTTATGTCTAGAGTTTTTAACTGGTTAGACAGTTGGTTTGAATCTGTCAGTATTCAACTTGGTTGTCTATGTGGTTCTAGTGCCATGGAGGTAAACCTTCAAAAAACAGATGCACTGTATCCACTTCTATTAAGGATAAAGCTTTAATCTTGGACACAGATACCTCTGCAGTTTATATGACTTTTAACAATCTTCTTATCTGCAACTCAGAGATGAGGTCATGCTGACAAATGTGCAATCTCTCTACTAAGGGGAGAGATTGCACATTTGTCATGCTGACAAATGTGCAATCTCTCCCCTTAGTAGTCAGACTTCTCATGTGGCACTTGTGATTGATACTGTGATCTATGGATGGTGTAATTACATAGGTATGAGGTCCACTTCTCTATATTGAGATGCTCTGTGTGTGACTGAAATAATAGATCCATATAGCTTCCTGAACTGCCATGCTGTATCAACTTGTAGTCAGAGGACAATTGTAACTTGAATGCATGTTCCACCATCCCCTTATCCCAGTTTTATCACAGATATCTTCACTATAACCAAGTTATGAGATCATCATGTCAAAAGTGCACTCTTTCCCTATAACAGTAAGACTTCACCTGTGGCACTTGCAGCTCATACTGTGATCTCTAAAATATATAACTTTTTGGATAGGTGGTTCAAATATGTCAGTGTTGAACTTGCTTGCTTGTGTTGTTGTAGTGCCATAGAAGAAAACTATCAACAGCAGATGTACTCTATCCACTTCCACCCAAGAAATAACTTTAACTTAGGACACAGATCCCTCTGCATTTTATCCCACTTTTAACACAAACTTCTTATCTGCAACATACGAATGAAGTCATCTTGATAAAAGTGTGCTCTCTCTCCCCTTAAGAGAGTATCATTAAATAGATAGGAAGTTCAAATCTCACAGTGGGTAATTTGTTTGCATGGCTTCAATGTTACTTGTATATAGCTTCCAGAACAGTCATATCAATGTCCACTCAGTTGAAGATGTTAACAGGAAGAGGGAGCCCTCATCCCCTTAACCCCCTTTTACCATGAAAACCTTCTCACTATCCCACTGAAGAAGTCAGTATGTCCCTTATAATGCACATTTCTCCTGTGGCACCTTCAGCTAATCTTGTGTTGTATAGATTCTCTAAGTAGATAGGTACAGGGTTCTAATCACTGGGTAAATAAAGTCAGTATGTGTACTGTCATGTACAGTTGTGTCTGTGACAATCCCTTGTCTAGAATTCCACTTAGGTGACCTATTTTGCCTGTTAGAGAATTACCCTATATATTTGTATTACCCCCGACAATAAACATTTTTGAAAACACAATGCTTTCACCCTGTTATCAAAAAAGAACTACATCAAAGAGGTTATATGACTAACACTGTGGCATTGCCTGTTGATACTGTGCTGATTAGACTGCATACGTACATAGGGAGGAGCTTTGAGTCCAGCATTGATGCCATTCTCCCATCACAGTGACAACTGTATTGTGCATCTCCTGTGTCTATGCAAACTTAGCAGCAAGCAATATTGTGTGACAAACACACATATGGCAATACAGTTTTAAAGAAATGAAAGGCACATATTTCCTTTGCAGCAATAAAATTATATCACAGCTTCAAAGACAAAATGTATCTCACACTTGTAACACAAGTGGTATGGTGTTGCATTCATTCTTTCCAAAATCATGTAGCTTTTGTCGTCACATAGTCAGTTGTCCAAAGCTGACTGTAATGCATTACATGTCCTACTTCTTTTATGCAGTGGCATAGCTATAGTTTTTTCCACCCTGGGCTGTCTCGGTGTTTTCCGCTCCTCCCTCCAAATAAAAATCATGGTAAAATGGGCCCCCCATACACCCCCCTGCAGCCATTCCAGTGTCCCATTACTTGACTATTTCTCCTCATTTACCATAAACACTGTAACGTGCAAACTGTTTTATGCTTTACTTCTACAATGATTATTTGGATTTAATTTAAAACTTTTATTTTAAATTTTATAGCACAAACACTGATAGACCTATGCTAAACAAAGCAATACAGCGTCACAATGAAAACAGACTTAGCATTAAAACTTTTCTGCCCTTGAAACTCACATTTATTGAAAACCACATTCAAAGAAAATGCATCTGGCCAGTGGCGGATAAAGTTTAGATTTGGGCTGTTTTCAAATCATAGTTTATAGGTTCTTAGGATGATACTAGACTATTTGCCTGGAGGCCTTTATAAGCCTAGCCAAGAAATTTGCCCATATTCCCTCAAAGTCAGCACCTGTTTCCCCTGTCTAGCATGGACGCAAGTGGGATCTGAGGAGTGTATTTTCTGTTTCCTATCCAGTCATCCAAGTTCCTCTTAAAGAGGGCTTGAGAGGTACTGTGCTTGACATGGAGAAGGAGTCTATTCCACAGATGGAGGAGTCCTTGGGACACAAATATATCCGCCAAGTTCTATTAATGTCACAGGCCAGGGTAAGGCCTTGTGTGCCAGTTACACAAGTGAAGTTTGATTTATGGATATGCAAAAACTTCATCAAGGCTGGGTCTGAGATGACCTTGTATGCCAGATGCAGGTTACCTCTGAGCAGTCTGTACAAGACTGAGTAGAGAGACAGGGCTTTTAGCCTATCTGTATTGGATAGGTGTTTGAGACCCTGGATTTTCCTGGTCAGGAACCTCTGTGGTCTTTCCAGCTGCTGCATGTGCTTGGCAAGGTACATGCCAAAGGGGACATTATACCCAGTAAAATGGGTCTGATAAGGGATGAGTACAGGGATATTATGACCTCCCTGTTCCTGGATGAAATACCCTTATTTATGAGGTGGGCCATGTAGAAAGCCTTCCATACTGTGGAGGCAATGTGGTGATCAAAATACAGGTTGCTATCAACCTGGGTGCCCAAGTCCCTCATGAATAAAGTTTAGTTCATAGGCTAGTTTGCACACATTTTTAAGGCCGTACATACATACATGTGTTCTTTGAATTACCTTCTGGATTGTATTAAATTATATTCCTTGTATAATACAGCACACGTCTTAGAGCATGTTTTAAATGTATTGTTTTGAACATTTTTACAGTAAGCAATGAAACAAAATGAATGAACCAATAATGACAAACTGCTCATATGCTCAGAAAATTTCCATCATACAAGTCTACTCAAACTTCTGTCATTACAGTCCACCACTATCGATAAATATGCACAATCTCTGCAGAAGTAAAAGTCATCTGAATAATTCCACATTACAGATATCTGTAACTAATGAAAAGGTTGCTGTTAGCAAACAAATATGTATTTCAGTGTTTCATCTAAAAATAAAGTGCTTGTTGCACTTGAAGAATAAATTGCCTATGTTATGTTAAAAAATGGTAGTGTAAGCTGGTAATATTGCAATAGGGAGTGGATGGCAAATTGCTAACTGGCTCATGATTATAGGTATCTCATCCAAATGAGGCCACACTCAGGACTGCAGCACCCCACCCCTTTTAAAGTACAACACAGCACGGTATCAGTAATCAATCTACATATTGTGGGAGTAGAACCCATAGCCTTCTGCATTGTAAACAAGTATACTATCTGTTATGCTACTACTAATGCTTTTTTTTTTTTTCCATAATATTTCTTTATTGTTTTTCATTATTTTCCACAGCAAAACACTCACAAGAGAGTAAGATAGTGATAATTAAGGTAGTACTAACAACAATATATTTTAAACATATTTACACTATTTACATGAATGCTTTCATATTTTTTCTTAGTGGTAGAGAAAAAAGGTTGTTTCCTCCAGGGTTAATGTCTTAGAATATTGGTTTCTAAAACATGATCTGTTCCCATGATGTAAGCTGACAAGTTTTCTCGGCCAAAATGTTATGCCATAATGATATTGAAGATCTGTTCCCATAACTTCAGATTATATGGATTATTGTTTTGTTTGTTTAGTATTAACTTGTGGGCTAATATATGTTTTATCGCTAATGTCTTAAAATTTTCCCATGAAGTTTTAGATGGGGTTAACCAGTTTGTAGCTATGTAGAGTTTCATTAGTAGAAAGATATTAATTAGGGGGGTCGTTTGGGTTTTAGATAGGTTGTTTGGAGGGATATGTAGAATTGTAAATTTCCAAGTAAGCGTTAAAGCTTGGTATCCCATTTTTTGTAATTGTAGTTTAAGGGAATTCCAAAGTTTAAATATACATTTGCAGCTCCAGAACATATGAAAAAGGTCAGCAGTTTCGTCTTTACAATGTGGACATTTTGGTGAATTTTTAGGGTTAAATTTATGCAAGCTAAAGCACGTGTAATATACATTATTGTATATCATGAGTTGAGTGAAAGCTAGCTTCTGAAGGGAAATAGATTTTCTCGTTAAATTAAATGCTTGTAGTATTTTATTTTCCTCAGTAGATGGTATTTTTTCCCTCCAATAATTAGACAATAGTAGCTGGTCTTGAAATTTCATGTCTTTTGACAATTTGTATGAACATGTTATAAATTTCCTATTTTGAAGAAGGGCTTGCCATAATGTAACACATTTCATTAGATCATCTTTATTAATGGATATGTTTTGAAGATAACTTGTAGACATTTCTTTGATCTGTCTCAAAATCAATAGATATGATTTAGGAAGGCCCAGTTGATGTCTTAATTCATGAGCAGAACCATTAAGATATGGGTATATATCTTTTAGTGTTAAGTTAGTTATAAGGGGGAACCTTTCCAGATCTATTAGTTGATTATTGATTTTCAGGTTAGGATTTTTATTAATAGGTTGTAGGATTAACATATGATGGAAGAGATTTACTGATCTAAAGAGTTTTTGTGTTAATGATGTATAGTTTTTAATGTGTTCCATTAGATTATATGTTGTAATGTTTTCACTATTTTAAAAAGGTAATGCTTTGGGGTTTATGTTCAAATTTTCTATATGTTTAAACCCAGTCTTAACCAATATGGGAACCAATTTTTTCTTCGTGAGTCATAGTTTGCGATTCTTAGTGTTCTATTTTCATTTATGATTAAGTAGTAGTTTTCAAAATTAGGTAGATCTAGTCCTCCTCTACTTTTTGGGGTCATCAATTTATCATAAGATATTCTACTTTTTTTTGGATCCCATATAAATTTAGCAAATTCAGTATGAATTTGTTTAAAAAATTTCTTGGGTATTAGTATCTGAGCAGACATAAAAATGTATAATAATCTGGGTAAAATATTAATTCTAATGATCGACCCTTTTGCTAATGTCGGTAATTTCAGATTTTCCCATCTCTTTAAATCACATGATATGTGCTCCCAGTTTTGTTTAATATTATTAAGATAAAGATTTTTGTTATCTGTAGAGAATGTAATTCCTAGATATTTGATCTTTTCCTCAGGATTAATTTTTCCTACCAGTGGTAAAAGTGAGAAAGGTTTCGGAGTTAATAGCAAATACTATTTTTTGAGAGTCTGATATTGGAGTTGTACAGTAGATGTTAAAGTCGTCTGCAAAAGCCGACAAGGAGATTTTTGTATTATATATTATTGAGGCATTGTGGTAAATATTTTGTTTGATGTTTAAGAAAAGGGGTTCTAAATATATGTTAAATAATAGGGGAGATAGAGGGCATCCCTGTCGTGTGCCATTTCTGATATGAATTCTGTTAGACCATGTTTTATTTATATATAAAGTTGTATAAGGGTTGTTATATAGTGTTTGTAAAGTCAGGATAAATTCTTGGGGTATGTTAAAGTAGGGTAAGATCTTGAATAGAAATGTAATTTTGACTCTATCAAAGGCCTTCTGAGCATCTATGATAAGTGCATACATGTTTAAATTATTTTGTTTAGCATATGAAATTAACGTGTGAAGTGTTAAAGGATTATCACTGGATTGTCTAGATGTTAAGAATCCAGATTGTTCATTAGAAATAATTATATTAGTTATTTTCTTCAGTCTATTGGCCAAAATAGATGTTAGGATTTTGGTGTCAATATTTAGTAGTGATATGGGTCTATAGTTGTCAGGGTTCTGCGTATCTGTTTTATCTTTAGGTATGAAAATTGTTTTGTATGCATTAAAGTAAATATCATTAATTTTGTTATTTACTATGTAGTTTAATATATGTGATAGAATCTGAGCAGTGATACGGTAAAATGTTTTATAAAATTCCGCGGTAAGTCCATCTGGGCGGGGAGATTTGTAAGGTTTCAATTTCTTGATTGTTGCTATTATTTCATCCATGGATATTGGTTTTATTAGAGCATTTTGTAGTTTCTCATCAATTCTCGGAAAATTAAGTTTTTGTAGGAAATCATTATTATTGCTATTTGAGAGTCCATTTGTTTGTTCCCCATATATTTGTGAGTATATGTTTTCAAACACCTTTATAATATCTTCATTTTTCATATAAATTTTATCCTTGTAAACTATTTCAGAAATATGAGAAGGCATTTTAGACTGGTTGATCATTCTTGCTAATGCTCGTGATGGTCTTTGAATATGGTTAGCATAGTTTGCAAGCATTTTTATCATGAAATGATAGTTTGTTATTTTGAATCAAAAGAGGTCTTTCTGGCATTTTAATAGCTCTCTTTCAGTTTGTGTATTGTAGTTTTTTATTAATTCTTGGTCTAGTGATTTAATTTTAACCTCTAGTATCTGTTTTTCTTTAAGTTGTATTTTTTTATAATAAGAAGCTTTTTGTAGAAAAATACCTCTTATCTGGGCTTTAGCTGTTGTCCATTCAATATCAGGTGGGTGTTGCTGTTTTGTTAATTTTATTAATACTGCTTTAAGAATGTCCTGGATTTCCTGAATTATTTCCTTTTTATTTAAAAGATTTGGGTTTAAGGACCAGTTGTAAGCTCGATGTGGCATGTTATTTCTAGTAGGTTTATTGATATGTAGGGTAATTTTAGAGTGATCAGACAAGTATCAGGTATGGATGAATACTGAGGGGTCAAGATTGATTAGTACTTCTGATATTAGAAAAAAGTCAATTCGTGACCACATTTTATGGCAACTAGTGTAAAAACATATATTTATCTGGAGTCTTTGAGTTAATACCAAATTTAAACGGATCATATAATTTGAAATCATCTTTAAGTTCACTTAAAGCTATAATTGTTTGATTATTGCATGTTCTCTGTGAGCTTGATTTATCCTGTTTAGGAGTTTGATAAGCATTCCAGTCCCCTCCTATAATTATATAGTGGTTATTATACTGATTTAAGATAGGGTATAGTGAAGCGAAGAAGGAATGCTGGTTAGAACATGGTGCATATATATTGAGGAGAATAATGGGCTTGTCGTAAACAGTGGTTGAAAGAATCACATAGCACCATCTACCTTCATTATCTATTTTAGATTCTATAATCTTATCTTGAAATTGGTCTTTAATGATTATCGCTACTCCAGCACTATTAGTTTTGCCTTCAGAAGCTATTATTTCTCTTATCCACTTTTTCTTTTTTATTTCCAACCATTGTTCATTATTTAGGTGGGTCTCTTGAAGTAGTATGAAACTTGCCTTAGCCTGCAGAAATAAATGAAGAGACAGTTTCCTTTTTCATGTACTGGAGCCCTTTAATGTTCCATGAATCTATTTCCCACATTCATACAGTTTTATTTTGTGCCAGCACTTCTGTAATTTGTGTAAATATATTGAGTTATGATGAGTTTTTATCAAAGAATATTATGAAAGCATTCTACCATTCCGTCCCATCCCTGTGCCTATCCACTAATCTCCAGGACTAGGAATTTAACAGGACCGAGAAAATTTTGGTTGTGTATTTTTGTATTGGTATTAAGTATGCAATTTGTAGGTAAGAAAAGATAAGGAAAAGAAAGCTTATTGGTCCTGCAAGGCTTAGAATTTTTTGTCCAAAGCCTATCCCACTCATTCCCTAATAAACACTGCTTCTTTATCCTCCAACTCCTTAGGTAAAATGATTTAAATCTTGTCCAAGTTAAATATTCATTTACATCTCTCTTGTATCCAGGTATACTCATGGAAAAAACAATTCACTTCCTTTACCACTCTTAGTATTTGAGAGATTACCAGGTACAAGGTTTAGTTCAATTAAGTTCAATAACTATTTATAAAAAGAAAAAAATATATGTATTCTTCTAGTAAAGTCTATGTTTAAATATGATTAATTCTCCACTAGGCCAGACTCTTAAATCTCTAAGTGTATTTTGTCTTGTTTTAATGTGAATTTTCAGGCTCTATCCTTCAAGTAGATAAGAAACTTGACCCCCCCCCTCACCTCATTGACTGTGCCTGCAATGTTCCGACTCAAAAGGCAATATATTAGAGAGGTCTTATGGCAACTTATCTTTGCCACATCTTAGATATTCCTCAGATAATGATATTAATAGAAACTTGTTAGGACCGGGAGAAAACAACGTAAAGGCATATCCAATCAGGTAGAAACACAAATATTAGCAGATAAAAACCAGGTAAGAAAAATCTTAACCATTACTAAATAGCGAAGCATGTATGTTATCGTAGAGCAAATTAACATTTTTACCCTACTATTTTGCTGAATCATAATAAACTATTTAACACAGGTGTGCATTATGAATGTTTCTTATCACCTTAGAATCAAAAAAAAAAAAAAAAACTTTATGAAGTTTTGTGTATGTTTGATAAAGGGATATGATTAAAAACCCAACCAGAATGACCTTGTCCTTATTAATACAGGACTAAACAAGCTAGATTCATTGCTAGGCATGTGTTTTATATATCTTTAATAACCTTTTTCATATTTAGACAAGTTCTTTACCAACTTCATTAATAGGTAGAGATCTGGTTGTTTTACTTCAGGAAGTATGTAAGTTTGTGATCACCCCCAATGAGTTAGGATAATGGGTGCTTATGTATTAGTATGTGAACTTGAGCTGTATTCACCTTCTTTAGTAGGTAAGTGTTACACTCCATATAGTTGAAAGTTGTCTTACCATTTTGCAGGTTAACTATTAATTGATGTTACTATAATCATGTATTGGAGGAATTGTAGCTAATTTAACCTAAAGAGGGTTAAAAAAAAAAAACAGCAGATTATATATTATAGTTAGAGGTGTATTAGCAAGCTAGAGTAGCTATATTCAAATCTTGTAATATTCAGTATTGCTAGTAAAAGTGGTATAAATAACTTTTGTACAACTCGCTGTGTAGTTCATGATTATATGTTGTAATGTTTTCACTATTTTAAAAAGGTAATGCTTTGGGGTTTATGTTCAAATTTTCTATATGTTTAAACCCAGTCTTAACCAATATGGGAACCAATTTTTTCTTCGTGAGTCATAGTTTGCGATTCTTAGTGTTCTATTTTCATTTATGATTAAGTAGTAGTTTTCAAAATTAGGTAGATCTAGTCCTCCTCTACTTTTTGGGGTCATCAATTTATCATAAGATATTCTACTTTTTTTTGGATCCCATATAAATTTAGCAAATTCAGTATGAATTTGTTTAAAAAATTTCTTGGGTATTAGTATCTGAGCAGACATAAAAATGTATAATAATCTGGGTAAAATATTAATTCTAATGATCGACCCTTTTGCTAATGTCGGTAATTTCAGATTTTCCCATCTCTTTAAATCACATGATATGTGCTCCCAGTTTTGTTTAATATTATTAAGATAAAGATTTTGTTATCTGTAGAGAATGTAATTCCTAGATATTTGATCTTTTCCTCAGGATTAATTTTTCCTACCAGTGGTAAAAGTGAGAAAGGTTTCGGAGTTAATAGCAAATACTATTTTTTGAGAGTCTGATATTGGAGTTGTACAGTAGATGTTAAAGTCGCCTGCAAAGCCGACAAGGAGATTTTTGTATTATATATTATTGAGGCATTGTGGTAAATATTTTGTTTGATGTTTAAGAAAAGGGGTTCTAAATATATGTTAAATAATAGGGAGATAGAGGGCATCCCTGTCGTGTGCCATTTCTGATATGAATTCTGTTAGACCATGTTTTATTTATATATAAAGTTGTATAAGGGTTGTTATATAGTGTTTGTAAAGTCAGGATAAATTCTTGGGGTATGTTAAAGTAGGGTAAGATCTTGAATAGAAATGTAATTTTGACTCTATCAAAGGCCTTCTGAGCATCTATGATAAGTGCATACATGTTTAAATTATTTTGTTTAGCATATGAAATTAACGTGTGAAGTGTTAAAGGATTATCACTGGATTGTCTAGATGTTAAGAATCCAGATTGTTCATTAGAAATAATTATATTAGTTATTTTCTTCAGTCTATTGGCCAAAATAGATGTTAGGATTTTGGTGTCAATATTTAGTAGTGATATGGGTCTATAGTTGTCAGGGTTCTGCGTATCTGTTTTATCTTTAGGTATGAAAATTGTTTTGTATGCATTAAAGTAAATATCATTAATTTTGTTATTTACTATGTAGTTTAATATATGTGATAGAATCTGAGCAGTGATACGGTAAAATGTTTTATAAAATTCCATGTAAGTCCATCTGGGAGATTTGTAAGGTTTCAATTTCTTGATTGTTGCTATTATTTCATCCATGGATATTGGTTTTATTAGAGCATTTTGTAGTTTCTCATCAATTCTCGGAAAATTAAGTTTTTGTAGGAAATCATTATTATTGCTATTTGAGAGTCCATTTGTTTGTTCCCCATATATTTGTGAGTATATGTTTTCAAACACCTTTATAATATCTTCATTTTTCATATAAATTTTATCCTTGTAAACTATTTCAGAAATATGAGAAGGCATTTTAGACTGGTTGATCATTCTTGCTAATGCTCGTGATGGTCTTTGAATATGGTTAGCATAGTTTGCAAGCATTTTTGTATCATGAAATGATAGTTTGTTATTTTGAATCAAAAAGAGGTCTTTCTGGCATTTTAATAGCTCTCTTTCAGTTTGTGTATTGTAGTTTTTTATTAATTCTTGGTCTAGTGATTTAATTTTAACCTCTAGTATCTGTTTTTCTTTAAGTTGTATTTTTTTATAATAAGAAGCTTTTTGTAGAAAAATACCTCTTATCTGGGCTTTAGCTGTTGTCCATTCAATATCAGGTGGGTGTTGCTGTTTTGTTAATTTTATTAATACTGCTTTAAGAATGTCCTGGATTTCCTGAATTATTTCCTTTTTATTTAAAAGATTTGGGTTTAAGGACCAGTTGTAAGCTCGATGTGGCATGTTATTTCTAGTAGGTTTATTGATATGTAGGGTAATTTTAGAGTGATCAGACAAGTATCAGGTATGGATGAATACTGAGGGGTCAAGATTGATTAGTACTTCTGATATTAGAAAAAAGTCAATTCGTGACCACATTTTATGGCAACTAGTGTAAAACATATATTTATCTGGAGTCTTTGAGTTAATACCAAATTTAAAGGGATCATATAATTTGAAATCATCTTTAAGTTCACTTAAAGCTATAATTGTTTGATTATTGCATGTTCTCTGTGAGCTTGATTTATCCTGTTTAGGAGTTTGATAAGCATTCCAGTCCCCTCCTATAATTATATAGTGGTTATTATACTGATTTAAGATAGGGTATAGTGAAGCGAAGAAGGAATGCTGGTTAGAACATGGTGCATATATATTGAGGAGAATAATGGGCTTGTCGTAAACAGTGGTTGAAAGAATCACATAGCACCATCTACCTTCATTATCTATTTTAGATTCTATAATCTTATCTTGAAATTGGTCTTTAATGATTATCGCTACTCCAGCACTATTAGTTTTGCCTTCAGAAGCTATTATTTCTCTTATCCACTTTTTCTTTTTTATTTCCAACCATTGTTCATTATTTAGGTGGGTCTCTTGAAGTAGTATGAAACTTGCCTTAGCCTGCAGAAATAAATGAAGAGACAGTTTCCTTTTTTTCATGTTCTGGAGCCCTTTAATGTTCCATGAATCTATTTCCCACATTCATACAGTTTTATTTTGTGCCAGCACTTCTGTAATTTGTGTAAATATATTGAGTTATGATGAGTTTTTATCAAAAGAATATTATGAAAGCATTCTACCATTCCCGTCCCATCCCTGTGCCTATCCACTAATCTCCAGGACTAGGAATTTAACAGGACCCGAGAAAATTTTGGTTGTGTATTTTTTTGTATTGGTATTAAGTATGCAATTTGTAGGTAAGAAAAGATAAGGAAAAGAAAGCTTATTGGTCCTGCAAGGCTTAGAATTTTTTGTCCAAAGCCTATCCCACTCATTCCCTAATAAACACTGCTTCTTTATCCTCCAACTCCTTAGGTAAAATGATTTAAATCTTGTCCAAGTTAAATATTCATTTACATCTCTCTTGTATCCAGGTATACTCATGGAAAAAACAATTCACTTCCTTTACCACTCTTAGTATTTGAGAGATTACCAGGTACAAGGTTTAGTTCAATTAAGTTCAATAACTATTTATAAAAAGAAAAAAATATATGTATTCTTCTAGTAAAGTCTATGTTTAAATATGATTAATTCTCCACTAGGCCAGACTCTTAAATCTCTAAGTGTATTTTGTCTTGTTTTAATGTGAATTTTCAGGCTCTATCCTTCAAGTAGATAAGAAACTTGACCCCCCCCCTCACCTCATTGACTGTGCCTGCAATGTTCCGACTCAAAAGGCAATATATTAGAGAGGTCTTATGGCAACTTATCTTTGCCACATCTTAGATATTCCTCAGATAATGATATTAATAGAAACTTGTTAGGACCGGGAGAAAACAACGTAAAGGCATATCCAATCAGGTAGAAACACAAATATTAGCAGATAAAAACCAGGTAAGAAAAATCTTAACCATTACTAAATAGCGAAGCATGTATGTTATCGAGAGCAAATTAACATTTTTACCCTACTATTTTGCTGAATCATAATAAACTATTTAACACAGGTGTGCATTATGAATGTTTCTTATCACCTTAGAATCAAAAAAAAAAAAAAAAACTTTATGAAGTTTTGTGTATGTTTGATAAAGGGATATGATTAAAAACCCAACCAGAATGACCTTGTCCTTATTAATACAGGACTAAACAAGCTAGATTCATTGCTAGGCATGTGTTTTATATATCTTTAATAACCTTTTTCATATTTAGACAAGTTCTTTACCAACTTCATTAATAGGTAGAGATCTGGTTGTTTTACTTCAGGAAGTATGTAAGTTTGTGATCACCCCCAATGAGTTAGGATAATGGGTGCTTATGTATTAGTATGTGAACTTGAGCTGTATTCACCTTCTTTAGTAGGTAAGTGTTACACTCCATATAGTTGAAAGTTGTCTTACCATTTTGCAGGTTAACTATTAATTGATGTTACTATAATCATGTATTGGAGGAATTGTAGCTAATTTAACCTAAAGAGGGTTAAAAAAAAAAAAAAAACAGCAGATTATATATTATAGTTAGAGGTGTATTAGCAAGCTAGAGTAGCTATATTCAAATCTTGTAATATTCAGTATTGCTAGTAAAGTGGTATAAATAACTTTTTGTACAACTCGCTGTGTAGTTCATGATTTTTGTAACAGTGCAACTCTTTATATTGTTTTACAGCGCTTTAGAGCTTCCAGATCGCTAAGCTGACTGCTTAGCTTCTTGAGGAGGGATCCAGTTTAGCAACGGACTTCTGGAAGTGCCACATCTTGACGTCGGTCTCTATGTACAAGTATGTTAGAAGTAATCAGTATTGCTAGACTAATGGTATAAATAACCTTTTAAACAACTTGCTGTGCAGTTCGTGGTTTTTTTGTAACAGTACAACACTTTGTATTATTTACAGCACTTTAGAAGCTCCCACCGAGCTTTTAGATCACTAAGCCTACTGCTTAGCTTCTCGAAGGGGGATCCAGTTTACCAGCGGACTTCTGGATGCGCCACATCTTGACGCCGATCTCTATGCTGATATCTTCAAGATCAGTTCCTATCTTGGGAAAGACAGGATGATAATCAGGTTATATACTTCCTGTTAAAAGCCTCGGGAAGGTCATGCCAGGCCTAGAACACGGCCTAGGGCAAGGTAAAATCCAGATACAAGGGAGATGAGGCCTCGGCAGTTGTTGAGAGAAATATCTGACCTCAGAGGTAGTGGAGACCGCATCAAAACATATAGTTAGATCTCTGTGACTGGAATGGATTTGAAAACCGACAAAAAGGTAGATTTAGCTTTTTTTTGTTATTAACTGAATATTTGACCCCATTGACCATGAAAACTAGATTATTTGGATACTTCATTTGAAATTTAAGTTTTTTATCTATCAGAAATCTGCAATAAGGGGCTAGTAGCTGTCTAGCTTGTCTGATTTGTAAAGGCAAGTCCTGGGATATAGAAATTCTATTATTATTCCAGAGTACAGATCCTCCCTTATCCTGTGCAGAACTTAGTATTCAGTTAACATCTTGGAAATTGAGGAGTTTGGCATAAACAGGTCTTGGGGTATTTGAAGTTTGCGCTTCTCTTAGGGCTCTGTGAGCTCTTTCTATTATTATTTGATGTGTAGATTTTGAGTCTTTGAGTAGAGTTGCAAATATTTGAATGATGGATGGAATCAGGTCATTGTGTTGTATACCTTCCGGCATGCCTCTAAGGATTATATTATTTCTTCTAGATCTTGCCTCAAGATCAATGATTTTGGCTTGCATAGATTGTATGCCAGCTTCATGTGTTTCCGCTTTTCTCCCTAGCAGAGCTATTTTATCTTGATTCTCAGATATTCTGGCTTCAGATTTGTCCATTCTTTCCAGAATTTGGTTAACAGAAGTTCCAAAGGATTGCATTTGATTGGATAATTCTTTTATAGCTTTTTGTATAGGCTATAAGGCTGCTTTTAAGTCTTCCAAGTTTGCCAGTTGATCTGGTTTGTTTTTGCTCCCTGTTTTCACAGTTTCTTGCTGCTTTGTTATTTTTTGTCTTTTAGCAGTCAAGTCTTTTTCAGGTGATAATAATTCCGAGAGTTTAGTTTTTGTTGTTGTAGTATCCATGTTTTTATCTTCTTTTGACATTTTGCTACGGTAGGAGGTTTTGAATTGTAGCCAGATATGAAAGAGTAGAATGGCCTAAGCACACGGCTTCTTCCCTTGGGATTGTTTCCTTTTCCAGATAATCTGTTGTAATCTTGATAGATTTGTTATATTTTTGGGTTCATTAATCCTTTTTGTGTTCCTGGATAATGAGTAGAGTTGGTAGATCAGAAAGTTTTTGTTGTAACGGTCCTGGTATTCCTCTGGGTTGGTTTTATATTCTGGGTATTTAAGGAGCTGTGGTTCAGCAGTGTTTACAGAATGGCAGCCATCTTTGTCTCGCTACTACCGATGCTTTTAAGTACTTTCACACAATAGTACTATCATTTTTTAAATAACAGTTGCACATTGTAAACAGACTTGGCATAAGCAGCACTAAAAGTCTCTTCCCCTGAAGCTCTCAGCTCCTTGTAAAATGCACTTGACAATCAACTCTATCTTTATATTTCTATGTACAGAGTATTACCGTCAACAAATACTAAGTAAATTGCTTATTGCAATAATGTCAACAAGATTCAGCAGTGCTGTGATATGACAGAACTTAAACACAAACTAGATGACCTTCAAACATGCTTACTTTTGTCACATGGTATATAAAAGCTTATGATGCATACAAAGGGAAAGAACAAGCAAATATCATAAGCAAAACATATCATATAAACAAATATCATTAGCAATCTCACAAGAGGCAGGGATTTCCCATGCAAGCAGTTATAATACCAAAAAGGTTGTCAGAAACACACTCATTGCACTCACCACACACAGTATAGACCAGACTCATAGAGCCACATATGCTGATGCTCAGAAATGTAATCTTCCTACACCAAGAAGGCCTTCTAGATGTTGTACTCAGAGTATGTATCTTCTGGTGAAATAATATGATAGGCTTGAACTTCTCCATGTCAAAATTATCATTAATAAAGTCCCATAATACATCCTTATAAGCTACAGGTTCCCCTCTATGACCTAGGAAACTCATGACTTGTAATTAAACATGCTGGTGAAATTTCACATTCAACAAGATGCTATATTCATAGCTGACTTTAACTACCCCACAATAAATTGGGAATCATACACCACCCCAAACATGCAGGCCCAGAGATTCCTGGATCTTGTAAACATATTCACCCTGGAACAGATAGTTTGTAGGGTCTATATTAGAACACCAAACATTCAAAATGTCGAGTGTTCTAATATCGAACCCTACCAATCGAAAATACTAAACATTGACTATTCAGAACAGCAAATTTTTTCCTAGGGAAAAAAATTTGCTGTTCCAAAACACATACACACAACACAAGCACACCAAACAAACATCAATCCACACACATACACCTAAAGTCTTACACCTAACCCTGCACTAAACTATACATACAACACTAACTATCCACTTACGTTAACCCAAACCCTAACCCTAACTCTAAGGTCCGTCACTATCGCACAGTCACCTCACCCGTGCCCTAACCCTAACTCACTTACCCCACCCTAACCCTCATGTACACACAAATCGCACACTTAGCTGACCCGCACCCTAACCCTAACTCACCTACCCCACCCTAACTCTCACGTACACACAATCGCACAGTTACCTGAACCCGACCCGTAACTTTCCACCAGAGCGCTGAAAATACTGAAGCAACAGAAACAAACAGACAACCGAATTCCTTCCCTAGGAAAAAAAATTGATTTTCTGTTTCTTCGATATTTTCAATGTTTGCTGAAAATGGGTTGATATTAGAACACTCGACATTTTAAATGTTTGGTATTCTAATATAGACCTTAGTTTGTACACTCACTGGGGCACTGAAATCCCTGATCTGGTCCTCACGAACATGGAAGGACTTTTTACCTCCCTAGTGTAATGTCCTCACTAGTTAAGTTAGACCATAAAGCTTTCTGCTTTGAAATAAAAATAAAATCTGTGACTCTAGCTAAACCTGGTATTTTCAGGAATTATTGTAAGGCAAACTTCTGACTATGAAGTGATATGCTGGCAAAACTTCCAGCCACCCTAACCCTGAGAACACTGCTGCCTATGTGAAATTGTTCGTGGAAACTATGTTCAGTCATGTCAATAGCTGCATAGCAACTACTGTATCTACCTTGAAAAAGCACATTACAGATTCAAAAAACATACCACCCAGGTGGACTCCCAGCATCAAAAGTATTTAAAACAAAAGGAAGAAACCATGGCAAGAATTTACAGGTGTAATGCCCAGCAAGGTAAAAACTCCCTCATCAATCTAAACAAGCAACACAGGAGGCTAATCAAATTTACCAAAGCCAAGTGTGAGCTAAGAATAGCATTCCAAACCAAGGACAATCCCAAGACTTTCTCCAGCTATATCTGAAACAGCAATGTGCCAATCTAATTGTAAATGGAGCGACCTGCACTGAACCAGAAGATATTGCAAATCTACTGGTTAGCAATTTTAGCTTCAATCCCCCCTATCTCTCCCCAGACACCCCTCAGGAAATGCCCTCAACCATAACTCCCTCAACAGGTCCTCAATGCAGTCACCAAGACCAAGAACACTGCATTTATAGGCTCTGAAAATATCCCAGAATACTCTCTTAATAGCATGAAACATCACCTATCAGGACCACTAGAACCACTATTTAACTACAGCCTCCAGATAGGCGTCATGCAAAGTGAATGGAGGACTGCAGTTGTCATCCTTCTGCACAAGGGTAGGCTAGCTATGCACCCAGTAAATTACAGACCCAAAAGTCTGACTATTCTCATATGCTGAGCCATGTAAAGAATTATCATGGAAATAATAAACAATAATATAGGAAACCTTCAGACACTGGATCCAACCCAGTTTAGTTCAGTTAAGGGCATGCCATGTCTACTTAAACTATTAGACTTCTTTAAGACAGTCACCAAAGCAATGGTTGAGGGAAAAACACTGCATACTGCTTACCTTGACATGACTAAAGCTCACTCAGACATTCTTGACAAAGTCACAAAATTAGGTATAAACCCCTGTGTCACCTGCTGGATAGACATCTGGCTCACAGATAGGACCCAAGAAATTTGGATAGTGGAGTCTACGTCTACGAAGAGGCCAGTCACCAGTGGTGTCCCTCAAGGCTCAGTGCTAGGGTCACTCCTTTTTCACTTCTACTTCACTGATGTTAAGACCAAAGACAAGGGCCACTGGCTGACTAAGTTTGTAGATGAATGAAAACTGAGTGCAGTCATAGAATTTCCCAGACACAAATACACTCCAAGAAGGCCAGATGCAGACTAATAGCTGGTGTTGGTCATAGTCTAAAACTCAATGTCAAGAAAAGCATAATAAAATTACTTGGGAAGAAGGCTACCCTTTGAAATTATCATATTGCTAATATACCATTAAGAGCAGACCCAGTAGTCAGAGATTTAGGAATTCATGTAAACAGTAACCTGGCTTTTGACCATCATGTGTCTATGGTGGTGGTAAGGAAATCATTTTATGTTGAGCAATTTATAATCAATTGTATGGCATCTAGGTCCAAGGATGTAATTGTTTTAGCATATGCCCCTCATCAGACCAGTCACTGAATACAAACCCCCCTTTGGTGTGTACCTGACTAGACATATGCAACAACTGGAGCATCCACAGATATTCTACACAAAAAGAATGCAGGGCATAAATAACATGCCCTACATGGACTGCCTCAAAGCCCTATTCCTGTACCCAGTATCCTACAGGCTGCTGAGAGGTGATATATGCCTGGTCTACAAAGCATCCTCTGATCCCACTCTGATGGACCTGTTAAACATCTACAAAACAAACAGCATCAGAATCACCTGATCTAGGTATGTAAACCTTGTCTGGAGTGTAAAAAGACACCTGTGTCTCAGAGACCACCCCTTCTTTGGAGTTGACTTCCCATGCATGTCGAGCAGAGTTCTTCTCTAACTGGATGGGAATCAAAAATTTACTTTTGGTCTGGCATATATGTCTGTAGCAGACAGAAACTGCCTGTAAATACTTGACTACCCATGCCCAAGCTTACACATATCCCATACAAAACCCTAGGGTATCAAAACCTGACAGATAATTTTGGGAAGCATGGCTAGGATTAAAAAGCCTCCCATGTAGTTGGTGTATCACAGTGGGCTGCAAATGCCACACATATTCCCACCCCCATACACACAAAGTAAAAGTGTACTGTAAGCATCATGGTTGTGAAGACCTTAGACTGTTTGAAAATATGGAAATGCACTTAAACAGTAGTGGTGCTGCCATTTGTATACACAAAAGCACAGTACTAAGCGAATAAATGTTTATGTTTATATACAGGCAAAGTAATGTTATAACACATCCATACTTTGTCCATACATGTCACACACAATGCTATGACAGATGACATAACAGCAAAATGCACAATACTCCATGTAATGGTTGTGTATGTTTTGCCAAATAACTGAGATGGTGCAAAGTCAAATATCCAATAAGCATGCTGTCATATACAATGGACTTGATCCCTGAAGCATATACAGTCGTTAAGGTAGTTGACAACAAGTATGCATAGGGCATTGCAACATGGCATGCATAGTATGCTATAAAGTACATATCTATACCAGACATTAAACTGGGACTAGCAAAACAAAGGCCCAGCAGAACACATCATACTACAGTCATGTATGACATGCCACACATATGATTTGATATCTGTGGATAAACAATTCTGATATGATGGGCTATATAACACCAACAGATGATATACACACATGAAACCAGCATGTCCATCTCTTAAACTATTGCCAGTGTTGAATGTATTAATGTTGAATGCGTACATATGCAAATATATTGCACAGATGCTGTTCATAAAAACTAATATAAGATTTTGTGCATTATAACAGCATATTATTTTGAAATGTAAGAAACAAGACTCATGGCTGTCTACATGTCTTTCTTCAGTAAGCAGCTACATACTGGGAATGTACACCAAATATTTTCAGTTGCTTTGTACAAAACATGCACACACACTGAATCGAACACTTACTTGTTGAAAGGTGTAGCAGCAAAAAGAGGATGACTGACACAATTTAAAATTGTGTGCGGGTGGAAAGGAAGATCAGGACATCTGTGCGACAATGTACAGTGACATGACTGGACCCTTCTTTAAGAAGAATGCCCTTAAAATCTACTTAATGCAAATGTGACAGTCCCAAAAGTGCCACCCTGGGCAGACCACACCTCTGACCACCCCCCCCCCAGCTAAGCCACTGCTTTTATGTATGAATGACATCCACAAGTGTTATAATGTATACAATTATAATGGGAGAAACTTCTCCCAGCCCTTTTGTAGCACACAATTTGCAACACAATCATATGATGTAATGACTTCACATAGGTGGAGACTCACAGCTTTGCTACGACTTCCATTGTGGCACATGTGATTCATGCATGTCTTAGTAGTCAGTGGGCTTCGATAGCTTGCTATCCAATTCCAGACAACAGTAATAGTCAATGAACATATTGACATTATGCAAACAGCACTGCATGAAGCTGTTATTCTCAGTTTTTATTTATTTATTATTAATGCAAATAACATATGAGTTTGTGTTGTTTACATGCTGTTATGACAGCATTCACTGTAAATGTCGTGTGAGAATGCTCAGTATAATCCTGTATTATATGTGCTTACTTTACAAATGGAGACCTTGAAATATAGCAGTGTCATCAGATATGTGTTGTCATTTATCACTAGTACATTTAGATTGTTATTATATTATTGTTTATAATACACATGTATATAAAAACATGATTGCTCAAGACGTGTCAGTTTAATATACTCCCCTATCTATGGTTGTCCAATGACAAATATTAAACATGTCCCTTTCAGCTATGCATGACATAGCTGCTTTATGGTTCATGCCTTGTTTATACATTACCTTTGTATACATGTTATATTCAATAACTGCACTGTATCTGAATAGCCCATAATGTACCCACTGCCCTTGCTATCTCATCTCTGCATGTTATCAACATTAAAATCACATTTCCTGCCCTTTCCTACAATGTTGCATTGCATCCCTCTCATATCCATTGTTACCATGCCCGTATGTTATGTACATGAGTAAACAGTTGAAAACAGGCCTATGTATTATTACCATAAATTTGGATGTCTTCCTGTTGAAAAATGGTTCTTCCTGGCATCATCACATTTGAATGCATTAACCGAGTACATTTTTTCCATTTACCCTCTCCGTAATTATCCCTTCACTGTTTGCATTGTTGTTGTTGTTGTTTGTCTTTTGGCTTTTTCCCGGTAAGGGGTGACCACAGCAGAACTCCAGTCCGCTAATGATTGGCAGTAGATTTTTTACGAAACGCCGAGGTGCCAGCTCGATTGTATTCTGCATAATTTATCTCAGTTGCACATCCTCTGCATCTACATGCTTAAAGGTCACTTGTCTTTACTTCATGTAAGCTGTCAGCATGTGCTTGCATAACAGATTTGCCTACAGGCAAGTCATTTGTTTACATTGTGTGCTCATGCTTCCAGCACCATTTCATGACCACCAACACTGTTGGTGGCAAAAAAATAGTTCTTTGAATTGTGTAAGCCCGATGAGCAACATGCATATTCGAAAAGCATTGCTGCAGAGCTTGCTAATGTACTGTAAACATGTAAACTTCATGTGAAGCCTACAGAATTGTTAATGAATCCTGGGGATTGTGTACATTTTAACTTCATATACTTGTACCTGTGTTCTGTCAGTATTACTCTATAAAACTATCTATCCACAGGTTATTAAGAATAGTTTGTGTCATATGCTTACTAGTCTCAATCATGTATTATTTTGTTATTATTACAGCTTATGATACAGTTTTAGTGCTGATGAAAAGAACATGGTTTGAATTGCTAGTGTATATCTATTATGATTCTTGTATTCACTTTTTGTATTATATAAGTCAAAGTAAACTTTATTTTCATTTAGGACTACAAAAGTGCAGCATGAAAGAAATTCTGAGTATCGACTCATCAGAGAGTACATAGGAAGCAAGGATAATAAGAACAACAGTACAAGATTTCAATTTAAACAGATTTTCAAAACAAGACCCACAGAAGGATAAATAAACCAATAATAACAGCAAAAACTTCAGACAGTCATAACAAGAATATTGTACATAGCAGCATGACAGAGTAGGATAGTGCATGTTTAGATTGCCCTCCTTTGTTCATATATGTTACATGTAATGATGTAATGATATGCAGAATAGCCCAAATGCAGGAGTATTGTGGATGGGTTTGGAATGCTGATTAACCTTGCAATGCAAAGGAATCTGCAATTCCTTTTTTGGAAGGAGGTCTAACATTGAGGGTTGCTTTTGTTTCCTTCACGTCAAAGTGCTTATTTTTGAAGATGGCTTTCTCATGAGTCTTTAGGATCAGCTTCTCAGGGAGAAAGGCTACCTAATATAAACCTATTGTTTTCACTGCTAAAATTAGTTTTTTTTTTTTATTTGGGGATTCACTGATATACTTCTTATAAGATATATGCACCATTACTCTAACATGAAATATAAAGTTAAGTATTTCCTACCAAACAAGGGAAACAGTTAGGCATCCCCTAAGAAATTTCTATTTTATACAATTCTGTATTAAACTGGAACATCTTTCATAGATACTTGAACTAATTATAACATCTTGAGGTCTGTATGACATACACGTGATTCCTAAAAGACAACTGCTTTGGCCTTTACAATGCAAAAATGTACATTTACTTCATACAGGGAATTGATATGACAGTATAACAATTGATGTCTGTAAGTAAAGATGGAACATATTTATGCTTCGGGTACCTCAGCCAATAGGTGTGGGTTGCCACTACTAATAAAGGGGAAACTTTCATTCAAGCTTGTGTAAACAAAGGAAACCTGAGGAGGCATATTCATTACTATTGAAAGTATAAGCCTATTTCTGGTTAAAATTTTGTTATGATCTTAATTTATTCACTGTATTTGGCAGCACAGAACTTCTTTAGAAATGTTTTCAGGTTAAACACATTTGGAAATTACCAATAAACCAAAAAAAATGAGATAAATGTGGTAAGTGGTATCACCAAGTCCAAGAAAATAGTAAATCCACAAACTGAAAACTAAATCTTGAAAATGCACACTACAAATTTTAAGCAGGCAAATTTTAAAGTGTATTAAAAATGTATCCGCTTAAAATCTGTAGTGTCCTTCTCCAAGTTTTTGTTTTCACTTTGTGACTGTACTGTTTTCTTACATTTGGAAATAATAGCTCATCTAATGGAGATAAAAAATAACCATGGATACTTCTTATGATAAGCAGAGGGATCTATACTTTATACTAGGAGATATATTTGATTACTCCATGATTTCTTGGAGGATCATCGTTTTTAATGACACATTGTGTTGCATGTAATCATCGGGTAAAGATGTTACCCTTTTCTCTTCATTACAAAGATCCTGGTTAAGGATAGCTCTCTTTCTTCTCTCTAACTCTCTCTTTGAAAATTCATTGTTAACTAGAGTTCTGAACTGAAAACATTTTCAAACCACTCATTAACTCACCATAAAATCATTTTATCACCAAAATCTGTACAGGTCCTAGCAGGAGACTGAATCTGCAAGTATTTAAAGACAACGATACAGAAGAACAGGTAAAGAAAATATACCAAAGGATATATCATTTTGTTGCGTAGATTCAATTTTGCAAAGTTTCAGTACAATGATATTTTATTCAGTATTACATGGACTGCATTCAAATCCATAGTTAGAGACATTTCTTTCAGTAAAACATCCCATCTTAAGAATTACAAGCTGGAAAAAGTCAGTGTAAAAAACGGCATTTCTCATTTTGGTAATGAACTTTAACATGGTTTTGATGCAAATGACTTGATTCTTTGACAAGCTTATAGCATGAACTCAAGCCACATAACATCAATAACCAGCCACTTTTCTAAACCAAAATGGGTTCTCAATATGCAGCATAGGTAGCATTCACTCCAAACTGCTCAACAGTATGCATGAATTAAGTTTAATTAGTCTCAAACAACAACTAACTGATTGAAAACAACAGGGACATACTTATACAGCCAAAAGACATCCTTCCAGTCTTTCATGCTACATATGAGAAGATCCATGCAGCTAGAACTACACATATAATTGAAGAGGAACATTTTCTGTCCATCTTCACTACAAATATGATTGAATGGCATATAATTAGCAAATTAACTAAAGAATCGTCACTAGAGGAAATCCAAGATGTACTTTTCAAGATAAACTGGGCAAAGCTGCAGAACTCAATACCCTCAACATCTCTTTCACAAGAATCTCACATATTTGCAAGACCTAGTTACTTCAAAATTATATACTTAAATAAAAACAAGAATCATTATCAGTAAATATTTAAATCAGTCAAAAGTATTTATTCTCAGTCCTAACTCAACTCTTATCTCAGTTCTTATCAAAACACTGCTCTACTTAATTAATGATATTGGATTCTTAATATATATTCAGCCATTCTCATTAAAACAGTACTGTTTTACAGTGGTTCAAGTCATATCAAACTCTTTCAGTCTTGCTTCAGGAAATTCAGGCAGAACAGAAGTGTTAATATAATGTAGGAACTGATTTTGTATCAAAGCACTAACAGACACAGTCAGCATGTGGCTTTTGCTCAGAAAAAAGATGCTAGTAAAGGTTTTGATCTTTCCTTTTTAGAGCTCTGAAAAAGTGCCTTCCAAGAAATCTTTATTCAATCCATAAAAATCATATACGATTCTGTTTCCAATTGTCTCATTACAAATGGAGGATCATTCTCCCCTTTTAAGATTTAAACATGTGCCAGAAAAGGATGTCCTTTGTCATCATATTTCTTTATATTATATTTGGAAAAGAAGAAAGTGCTAAACTGATATTAAATATTCCGAAAAAGACAATGGTGCCAAGCGCACATGCTCTTTGTATCTTTAAAACAGTTCTTTTTAAAAATTCTACAGAACCCAAGATTAATTGTCATAAAACTATGCAGCAGTGTTGTATCATTCAGTGATTATATTATTTTCTATTTCCAGAAACAGATAAAAGACATTTTTTTTTTTATTATTAGAACTTGCCAATGATAGGTTCCCCTTTATAACATCACAGCCCAGTTTGTCGAGTCTGAAAACATCATATTTCATCACTGGGCAAGTAACCACTTGACCACCATGGTGAACTTTGCCCTTTCTCTGCTGCAGTGTGACATCAGATTTGGTATATTTAAGTATGGTGGGGTGGGGGATGGGGCTTCGCCCACCGGTCCAATGGATGTAATTTGCTACCGGTTGTGTTTTTTTCATTGGTTGCAAAGTGGTCACTTTCCCGGAGGGGAAATACGATGTTCCGGGAGTTCGTGTGTCTGCATTTATGACAACCGGTTATGATGTTCTCAGACTCGATGAACTGGGCCTCGACATTTTGAAGGTAAACCCAATGATTATAGTAGATCATTAAATTATAAATTAAATGTTGACCATCAACTTTATTTCCTGCTAAGGATACCAGCAATATAATATACTCACACCTGGCATCTGTTATAATAATTTGATTAAATGTGAACAGATATATAAAAGTAAAGTACAAATTTCAAACTCTCACTTGTGTACATATTTTAATTTGACAATAGATAAAATCAAGTCGGACCTAGGAAACTGCAATAAACTTAAATTTAGTCTGCTTGTTAGATCTTATATACCCAAAATGTTTATATTTCAGAGAATCTTTTACTTTTATATAAAAAGGTTTTAGCAACAGCTCAACAATTTAGATTATACAAAACTGATTTTATTATGAAACCAAGTCACTTAATTTTGTGCTTTTATCTCATTCAGTTCAATACACACACTTCTTCAAAACAAAGTAATGTTTAACAACCACAGTGTAGTAAGTTTTCAAAATGTTATCAGCTGTTTAAAAAAGCAATATATTTACTACATTAAATAAAAATGTAAACACTTGAGTAAACATAATTATTTTTATATTGTAAACAGTCATAAATATGATATATGTATATCATTAGAAAATGATAAAATATATTGTAGATAAAACATGTTATATGACTAATATTTAAAAGTTATAAAAATCTTTAATAAAGAAATGCAAAAAATATAGCACAGGAAAGATAGAGGTAGATGATAGATAGATAGATAGATAGATAGATAGATAGATAGATAGATAGACAGACAGATAGATAGATAGATAGATAGATAGATAGATAGATAGATAGATAGATAAATAGATACTCCCAGTATGATGTCATTCAAAGGGATCTCCATCTGAGGATACATTTGACATCTGTGTCTCCTTCAGACCAGTGGACATTGGCCTCTAACCATAAGTGCGAATAAACCTCCTGGTTTTTCCAAGGTGATTTTGTCATAACCTCCCTTACATCTCTTCTTACCTTTTCAATTATAATAAGCATTAAATCTTTATATTTTTCACAGATCTTTATGGATGTTTATTTATTTTGAATTTTATAACTGGGATAGAACACTGATCCCAGTGGATCTACTTCAGTCTCATCCCAGTGGTAAATGCAACAGGTATATGACATTATATATAAAATAAAAAGGAAAAGACAATATATACAAATATTATATACAAAGTGTATATCACAGCTGGCCTGAGGGTATAAAGATAATAGATACATGACATCTTATACAGATTGCCTGACAAAAAGTAATATGTGCATGCATTATATACTGAGTGGAATATCTTCAATGATAGTTTAAAAGAATCAGAATGAAAGCAGAATCTGGGCAAACTGTACAGAGAGAAGTATGGCAGGAAGAGGTTAAGTTATATGACCAAAGAGAGAGCAGTTCCATTTTCCTAGACTTTTGTAATGTGCTTTTAATTCTGACTGGAAAATGTGATATTTGGAATGATCTTTGTGAAAAGAATGGAAATGTCCCCACAGTTTGGGATCAAGGACTGAGAAAGCATGGTCTGTGCAATGAAGCCTAGTTTAGGAAGGTTTGAAGAAAAGGGCCTGAGTGATTAATATTTCTGTGGCTGCATGTTAGTGCATCACTGACTGGTCTGGAGGCTGGTGGATGGAAGGTTTTGTTCTTGGTACATTTATACAGCTGAGAGGTAAGGAAAAGTTCAGCATGCTGTTCTACAGGTAGCCACTTAGCTTTTTCAATGGATTTTCAATGGTCTTCACTTCTTGCAGTGACATTAATGAATCTGTAAATGACATTTGAAATGATTTAAGTGGTGGATACAATTCTTTTAGAGGATGCAGTAGTCAGAGTGATATATTTTAGATGAGCCAGTAATATACCTTTACCAATGGCATTCCCGCATGATCTGGGAAGGAAGAGAAAGGGGAATGCTATTAGGCCAGACTGGGAGAGCATTGATTATTTTAGGTGGGTTGTCCAGGATGAAATGGAAATTTAGGATGTTGTCCAAAAAAACCAATAGCCTTTGAATGAAGTGATGTTTTCAATAGTGTTATTCAGATGATCAAGGATTTTTAGAGGTCTAAAGATAGAACTTAGCTTTCCTTATTAAGAAAAAGCTTTTTTTTTTTGTTTGTTTTAGAGGAGACACATAATTAGTGTGCACCACTGACCCAATTAATAAAGATTTTAGAATCCTATAAAGAGCATTTGTTTCGTCTTGTATATGATCTGACAGCTTCCACATGGTTTTACCCACATAGAAGATGTCATGAATGCAAGCATGTCTATGTGTAAACACATGTGGTATTACAATCACTATGGTTTTTGCCAGGTATTACTTCAACAATGTTGTTGTGTCTTTTCAGCTTTTTCTCGGTTAGGGGTCGCCACAGCGGAACTCCGGTCCGCTAATGATTGGTAGTTGATTTATATGTGCTGAGTTACCAGCCCTGACGCACAACCTTCAACGAAAGTACGCCCATTCACGCATGTCTCCACGCAGAAGACGCTCTTGCTGAGAGTCGAACTATACAGCATCTTACTGTAAGGCGACAACGCTACCGCAGCACCAATATAAGTTCAAAAATCTTTCATGGAAGTGTCTGAAATAATGGCAGAATCATTGATAGTACATGCCGATGATGTCTTCAGGCTGATCCTTTTACGCGAACAAACACAGGACTTTCTCTCCCTCCATCTTGAACTCTATGCCACTGCATTTTAAAAACTTTGATTTTTCAATAAACACACTTCTTATATCATATAAATCAACAGTATATATAGATTTAAAAATCCATAGGCTAAACTTCACATCTAAAACTCATTATATAGCTATCTTCTAATGATAGAGTCAGACATCTTGTAGTCATTTTTTTTCTTTATTTTTTTCTGTTTGCTTTTATTTACTTCTTTTCTTTGCAAACTTTATTACTATTAATAAAAATCAACAACAGTAAAACATCAGCATGCTTATAAAACATACGACTGAACATAAAAAAGGCATATACAGCTTGTTTTCTATTTTACCGAATAAATTTCAGGTGCCGGACAAGAACAGTTCTTCCTGCGTGGTAGAAAGGAAAACATTCAGTAATCTAAGGATCCTGATTGCATGTCAGTGAATAGCAGCTATCTTTGCTATCAAATAGAGCAATTTCTATTAAGAAGTAATATTTGGTCATAAAGGTGCTCTGAGCTACAAAAGGGACATGTTCACAATTTGTAGTAATTTGCTTACTACTGAGCGCATGAGTATTAACCATAACTCTGACAGGTAAGAGATAATCTGCTCTAATCTGATGGACATCAGCACAGTAAGCCAAGACCATAACACATACAGAATACCATAGCTATAAAATTTATGTTGGAAATTAACATTGCTTTCCTACAACCCTGGAATGATGGTCACTCAGTGTTTCCTTGATTTCATTGTCATTTAAGGTCCACACCCTCAGTGAACTAGGATAAGGAATATTTTGAACAGTGCACGTAATATTAGAGCTTTTTAAGACAAGCTCAAATAGTATACTCCTGAAACAAAGGTTTTTTGAACAACAATCTGGTTCACAATGGTTTGCACAAGCTTTAAAGAACTTTTAATATGGTTCAGTGAGTATTAAGCAAACATTTGGTGTTTTAACATTACATAGGGAGTGTACTTCTGAACATTTCTTCTCCTAGGAATTAAAGAAAGGGAGGTTTTCAGAAATGATAGAGACAAGAGATGCCCTTATTCCATAGTCTTACCTGTACACTGTCCAATTGTAGGTGCCGGTTGTCTCTGTAGACTAATTATGACCCACACTTCTTTATCTCACTTCCTTTTGTAAAACATACCAATGGTTGTCTAGAGACACTGGACATTATGGGCAGGATTCACGAAGCCTCCATGTAAGAGTTATAACTCATACATGGAGGTTGCAGTTAAACGGAGTGATGTCAGCATGCTTTGCATATTCATGAGAGCATGCTGAATCACACTTAAAGCTAACACGGTCCATGTAAGACAGTAGGGGGCATGTCCGTAGGCCGAGCCCTGTAAGCGGACACACCCCCAGAAGAGGAAAAGTGCCCAAAGTAAACACCCATGACAGAGTCCACGGAAATGTGAATAAACAGAACACAACACATGCCCCCACAGACTATGAACAGAAAACATATAAATAAACATGTTATATATTTTTTTTAAATTGCAAAAATGTTTAACCGTGAGTGCGCTCATTTGCGCAGGCGTGCCCGTAGCGCAGCTACAGTTAGCAGTCAGTGGGAAAGCATATAAGAACTAAATATGCAAAATAAGCCAGGAAGCAATAGTGTAGCGGTTGAGATGTTGGCTGAAGAGCAGGCATTCATGGTTCGAGCCCCCACAACACCATTTTTTTTTATTTTTAGCAAAATAAGCACAAAACAAGTCCCTGACAAACATGTACACATAAAACCACATTTTTATGTAATATGTAATGAAATAGCCCATTTATATTGAAGAAATGTGAGGTAACAAAAGAATAAAAAATGCCAGATGTGCCCATAGCTGAGCTACAGTTTAACAGGGTGAGTGCATCTGCCTGTAGATGAGCAGTGGTTTAACTGGTGCAAAATGAGTGCCCGTAGCTGAGCAGTGGTTTAACATGCTAAATCTATGTGCCCCTAACTGAACTGAGCGTAATATGCGTGCTGATAGCCAAATGAGGCTTAAACCAGCGTACCCTGTTTGCGCGGAGCTGCGCACAGCGCAAACAAGCTTACTGACGGGCAACGTTGAGCAAGCCGTATCAAAACTGCCTTTACACAGACACACCCCTCAGCATGCCTAGACAGTCATAAAAAATAAAAAGTAGTGGCCAGGTTCGAACCCAGGATACTATACACTATAGTCAAGGTACCAAACCACTAAGCCATGACAGCAGTACCTATAAATGCAATAATAGCTAATATATAGGAATGAATACAAACTGGAGCATGACAATGCAGGTTTACTGAAGTTGATACAATTCCAAAATGGCCAATCACAGATATGTGCGGGAAAAACGGGCTATATAAGCCCCATAGGCGGGAATACACAGCATAAACAATTCTAGAACTGAACTGCAGGCAGAATCACAGGAGTAGGAGAGGGTAGCTGCTTTCGAACACAGAGGTGGGGCATTGAGGAGTCCAGGTACATGGTCTGGCTCCTAGTCCACAATCATGAGGCCCAACTCATGCAGGGCCAGGTCCTCTGGGGAGCATACAGGGTCGAGGCGTGGGACCGGTTGGCTCATGATCTCACCAGTGCCACAGGGATTCCAAGGACTGGTGATCAGGTCCGTCACCACCATGCGGACCTGAAGAGACGCAAGCAGGACCAACTGAACCTTTCGATCCAGGAGGCCCGGCAAACACCCAACGCCCCACTACTGAGTAAGTTACATTTAATTATGTATGTAAGAAATTAAACTAGCTGATATGATGGAGATGTGTATTCCAATATTACTTCATTTATATTACAGCTGCAGGTGTCCGTTCTGCAAACCGCAGAGCCTATGGCTATAGGCTGGTGTGGTTGCGCCACCAGGCAGGTCAGTAATCCACTACCAGTAACTGTAAATAAATATAAAAGTATGACAGTCAGCAAAAGAGTGCAGTGTAGTCACTAAGGAATAAAATGTGCAAGTAACAGCGTGAAAGTGTCTGCAAGTATTGCTTGATTACAAAAGTGTGTTTCAGCCTGTAAGTTAAACTGAAAAATGAAACTGTCTGACATAAATTCTGAAATAAAAATGCCCCACCTGTAAGAAAATAGTACACAACCTGCAGCAGGCTGAAAAGTATAGCTGCAGAAGATGATGAAATCACATGTGTGAAATATATCCCTGTTGAAATACTGAAACATGACAGAAGTGAGACTGCTGGAAAGGATTGTAATAACTACAGGTAAAACATGTCAATAAAGCCTAGAAATAAGTACCATCCTGAATAGTAAAATGAAAGCAAGTGAGAGAGTGTGAGAAAGTGTCATGAATCCAGCAATACAGTAGTAATAACCCCTGAATAAAGTATACTGCAGTCAAGACAGAATGAAATGCATGTGAGAATCAAAACCAAACAGTGAAATATGTTCAAAGTGTTGCCGCATCTGGAATGTGTATCCCAAAATCTGGATATGTTGCTCTCAGTCTGCAATATGCAGATAGGATGATTGTCTGATATACCAAACATCCACACTTGTCTACAGCTATATAAAGCAAATGTAGCAGGATGATGTAGCTGAACAAAGCTAGATATGAATGTGTATGAAGAACAATAAAATGTATATTGATGTTGCAGTAACAGTCCTATCACCAAGTTGAAATAGTTATCATATAGGAAACTGTAGTTAGAACAGTAGTGTGTATATATCTGTAGCTATTAGAAATGTACAGCATATGTATTGGTATTTGAAGGTGTTAATATTATTTTCTTCACCCCACCCTATAACCACATATAACCCATTCCACGTGAAAATGGTATGTGCAATCACAATTAACATCCCTGGATGTTTGTCCTGTTGGGTCATATATATTTGCATGTCCGTTGATGCATCTGCCCTGTTCATACATCCAAACCTGATGGCCTGTTGCCATCAATTATCCCTGCATGTTGTTGGACAGTGTATTGCTGTTCAAATTATGCATGTGTTATGCACGATATTCACACCATTGAACAGCGTGCATAACCCTGCATGTTGTTGGACAGTGTATTGCTGTTCAAATTATGCATGTGTTATGCACGCTGTTCAATGGTGTGAATATCTGGGTGTTTGGTTAATGGGAATACTAATGCATGCTGTTACAACTAATTGTGAATGGTATTATATGTCACTAACCCAAGCTGTCATGACATAATGCAAAACATAGGACGACAGGGAAGGTGGGTTCCAGCGGACCCACCTCTCCCACCTCAGCTGGCGAGTGCACCTGGAACTAGTGCCAAGTCTGGACCCTCCTCCGGTGGCCCTGTGCCACCTGTGGGTGGAAGCGCTGCAGGGGATGGTGCTCATCCCCCCTCTGCAAGTGTGGCCGGAGGAGAACCACCACTCACCCTCCGTAGCGTCCGGACTGTGGTGTGTAGGGAGATTCGGGACTCTGTTCTCGAGCCCCTATGCCAGCTTGAGGCACAGGTGGCACAACTAACGGCCATGCCTGTTGCCCGGCCTACACAGCCCCCAGCACAGCCCTGTCCTGGGCAGTGAAGGAACAGTGGCAACTGCCTATTGGTGGGGATAGCAGTTCCACTGTTGCCATCTGTGGGCTCATGGGCTCTGGATATCCAAACCTCCATCCCTGTCAATTGTGTAACCCCCCCACACGTGTCATACACTGCCCCTGTATGTGTCTTGTTTGTCTTGTCTGTTTACCTACCCAACCTACCTCCCCAGCCGTACCGACTTCCTTCACCTGACATACCACTCTCACCTGAAAAAAAAAAAAAGAAAAAAGGGCACACTGTACCCACAAAAAAATTCGCCCCATACATAGCTGCCCATTCCGCACACATGTCTGCTGGACATGGAATCTATCAATTACAATTGGCTGAACAACAAGTATTATTGTTGTCCTGACACCTCTCTCAGGGGTGGAAGGTTTCAAATGTCACACCAAATTACATACATATGCACAACTGTTGCTGATGAAGAAATGGGCAGATATGGGCCTTACCTACATCCCACCTGCAAATCCCAAGCTTGTTTCCCTACTGTCTTACCCTCTTTGGAACCCCTTTTTCACCACTTTCCTGTCTCCCCTTTTTCTTTTCTTTCAAAGAAATAAGCGTGGGTCTGCACCAGAGTAAGCACTGTTAAGCGGTTGTAAGCGGGTGTGTGCATGTGTGCGTGGAGCTAACCGCCAGTGTGCATGCATGAGCTCTGCGCAAACCAGTGCTAACCTGGTACAACTGCTTAAAAGTGCCTTAGTCACTTTGATTGACAGGTCCTGTACTCAGTTCAAAAGCAAAATAAAATCCCACTGTCAGTCCTGAACCCAGGACCTTGGAAACACTAGTCTGTATGACCTACCACTAAGCCATGACTTTTATACAAGAACATTGTGCTAAAATAAATATAACATGTAATAGTAGGGATGAATGTAAAGGGAATATAGGATGTGTAGTACCCAAAGCATGTCATGTAGAATTACTGTCAAAACTACTGGATTCCCACAATAGTACTGTGTGAACACAAACAGCCATGCTAGTTGGTAGCTTGTAGGTAATAATGTCAGTTAAAGTACATATATAAATGTATGTATATGTACATATATATATATATATATATATATATATATATATATATATAGTTGTAGGAGTCATTGTGCATACACACTTACTACAGGGAACATGAGAGAGGAATGGAGAAATGTGAATCTACAACATAGCCTGAATCATGAGAGAGATACTAACCTTTACACTCACAGAACACTGTCCACAGCATACCAGCATGGTCCCCGCCCTTACAATCTGAAAGGGCAATGCCTATCCCACATACCCTTTTATAGCACTGACCTGAAATCACAGTGAGAACTGCAATCAGTACAAAATTGGCTGTATGCAATTAGCAAATGATGGCTTACAACTGGTGCAGAGGCCATCACATGGACCTATGCAGATACCTACAAAAGCATCCAGTACTAACACTCCACACATGCAATACATTCATTGCACTGTCTTGAAGCAGACAGAGGGAGAGAGAAAAGTGAGAGAGAGAGAGAGAGAGAACAAAAAAAAAAAAAAAAGTATACACTGTGACTCTGTCACCCGAAGCTGTCAGCAGTGACAGTAGCAGCAGCAAGCAGAAGCAATGGTAATGCAACCAGCTGTGACAAACACAGGTAATGCAAAGTAGCAGGTTAATAGTGTGCATACTGTGAACCCTCCAAATGTGTCATAGGTCTGTATCTATAGGTATGTCCATGTGATATGTTGTGTGTACATAGTTCCACCAAAAGGGGATGACCATACATTACATGTCAATCAGTCTTAGGCCATGATCCTGGCAGCAGTTGTCTGTGCGTTGCCTCCAGCAATGGCTGTAGTGACTGCTTTGAAAGGTCAGCCAGGTTCAAAAGGCAGGATCAGCCCATCACAAAGGCACACTGGCTGGGAACAAGTGTCTGCAGGTACCCGATATCACTGCATATGCATCCCATACTGCATAATTCCATAGCTTAGCAGACCAGGCCAGTTATGCATATGATGTGGTAGTTCCCAGGGTCAGTTGAGGTGCCTCCTTAGTGGTGTGGGACCACTGTCACTGTATGCCACTGTCCATGTACATATCCTGTAGTACGGCCAAGATAAATTATCAGTGTTATATGCGGTTGTATGTCCTCTCTGAGTGCAGGTAGCACACATCCAGGGATACCATGAGGTCACAGTGATACTGTGTGTTCTGCTCTGCTGAGGGCGGCCCTCACCTGGACATGTGAGATGATAGGGAGGTTACATACAGCTGTGATAAATATTTCAACTGGTGGGGGAGAAGGAGGAGGGATACGTGCACCGAACATGTCTGCAAGACTGTTGCCAATATCCGTGTGTTTGGTGAATGTTAAGTAGGTGTGTATTAACACAGAGCATATCTGAGGCATGTGGTCCATATGTGTAACATAACTGAAGAAGGCCTTGTGGTGATCCATAGTGTTTGTGGCCATTTCCCTCCCAGAGTAGGCCGTGGCCATTGTTATGATGGACCATAGCGTAGTACCAGTGCTGACCACAGATGCCTTCCCTTAATGTGAATGTGCTCTGTCCTGCAGTAGCCTCATACTATTGTTATACAATCTGCCTCTGTCTGGGGTCCACCGGACAGGATGCCTAACCTTTGTGCATAGGGTCTGGGTTACAAATGTGTGTGGAAGTTCCATGCAATCTGTGGCATGTCCGTGGTAAGCATTTGCAAAGGGGTCAGCAGTGTGGCTTGTGGCTTCCACTGGCCCAGTGTGCTGCATGGATACCATCTCAGTCCCAGCAAGTGAATAACTGTCTAATCACATACATATCAAAGTAGTCTACTGTGCTGGTGGTGGTGGTGGGATATGTATATCCAGGCTGAGTAACTTCTGTCCACATCACAGTAGTGGACAGCGTCCCACATACAGTACCTTGGGATGAAACCCCAGAGTAAGGTTGTGCATTGCACCTGTCAGTGTGTGCTGACCGATGGGGCATGCTACAATGTTGCGTGGAATGTGGCAGGTATTGTTGCACAGGTGTTGGCTGAGCACTGATATCTGGCCATGTACCTGTGTATCCACCACGACACACACACATGCAACATATGGGAGTGGTAGTATATCACTACACATGAGTATCATGTATAGTATGTGTGCCATATATTGCTGACATGGTCTGCTGATATCCTGTTTGTGTTCTCTTCCAGGGAGATGGCACGTCAGCATAACCCCGCCTACTCTGTAGCGGAAGATGAGGAGATCCACCAGAGCCTGGTGCGGGAGTATGACATCCTGTTTTCCCGCACCAGTCAGAATCTGCAGGAGAGGGCTGCACTGTGGCAAGACCTTGTCCATAGGGTAAATTATATTGGCACGCATAACAGGACATATGAGCAGGTATGACATCACTGCAGTGATTTAATCCAAAGTGTCCTTCAGCATGCATCAAATATCCACAGGCAACAGGTCGCCACAGGAGGTGGGGTGGCCACACATCCCCCCCTCACCAGACTGGAGGGGCTACTCCTAAGTGTTGTGGCTCCAGCCCCGGAACAGCAACAGCAGTACACCTGCATTATGATTGAGGCTGGTTCCACACAGCAGCACGACATGGAGTGTGCAGGTAATATGCCATATGTACATTTGACTGTTCTGTACACTGTATCATATGCAATATCAATGGCACAGTTGTGCCCACTGACATTCATCTCATCATTTCTGCAGGTCCCTCTGCGGTTACAGCAAGGCAGGACATCCATGCTGGTGAGTGTGTTTAACATAACATATAATACTCCTGATAATGCTAGTAACAGTAGTGTAACACAGTAGTGCTCTGTGTGTATACTGCGGGGTGTGCATGTGTGCAGGTGTGCCTGTGCCCATGTGTGCATGCGTGCATGTGTGCATGTGTGCAGGTGTGCCTGTGTCCATGTGTGCATGTGTGCATGTGTGCCTGTGTCCACGTGTGCATGTGTGCCTGTGTCCACGTATGCATGTGTGTATGTGTGCATGTGTGCACGTGACCACATGTGCATGTGTGCAAGTGTGCATGTGTGCATGTGTCCATGTGTGCATGTGTGCATGTGTGCATGTGTCCACGTGTACATGTTTGCATGTGTGCATGTGTGCCTGTGTGCATGTGTGCATGTGTCCATGTGTCCATGTGTGCATGTGTGTAGAAGTGCATCACTGGTAACAATGTCTGGAGACTGTAAACTGTGTTTCCTGTCTTCCTCCCACAGGTTCTGGTGCTGCTCTGGTCACCTGCAGTAGGGAACCTGAATCTTGTGCCACGGGTACTGGTAATGATGATATTTGTGTAATGGTACAGGAAGGTGTGTCAGGGTCCGCCACTGGTCAGCCAATTGACAGTACACAGCTGTCAACCCCATCATTGCGCACAGTTATCCTGCCAGTACATCCTTTGTCACCATTGTCCATAGGTGATGGACAGGATACAGTGGGCATAGACCAGGGTAATGTGGTACCTGTGGCACATGCGTCCCCACACAGCAGCCATGGGCAGGGTCCTCTGATGGTACCACACAGACAGTTGCCCATGGGTTCTCGTGGGAGCATCCGTGGGCGTACTGCCTCTGGCCGACGTGCCCAAAGAAGTCTGTCAACCTCAGCTATGTTTCGGACTGTTATGCAGGCACAGTCACGTATGAAAAGGTACACCAGACAGGGTCTGAGGGAGCTGACAGCATGTCGCACAGCCATGACAGACAGTATGCGTGACATTGCAGATGCTATCCGTAACTTCACCGATGTCATAGACAGACGTTGTGGGGACATATTACAGCAGTTCCACAACCAGATGTCCATGAGCCAGGGCAATGGTGGGTGTTTGCGGCGTCAACGTGGCAGTATGCTGGCAACAGCAGCAGCTGGCAGTCGGCGCGGACAACAACAGGCTCACGCACACTTCCATAGTGCCAGCAGCAGTCCCAGCAATGCTGCGTCTGTGCTGTCATCGGAACGCCCCAGGAGACCACGTGCACGTGGCTCTGGTCAGTCCCAACAGGGACCTGTGTCCAGTCAACACACTCCCGCCTCTGATGACAGTACCCAGTCTAGCTTAGTACTAGATACGGTCCGTAGCACCCCTGCCAGGCACAGGTACCGTGTCCGTGCACACAGACACTGATCTGTATGACCTGCCAGGTGCAGTCTGTGGCTGTCCACAAACCCCAGTATATGGCAGCCATGAGGTGGAACTGTGTGCGTACATACACACATGCGAAATGTTAACACCTAGGGTGACCACATACATGCACACACTGCACCAACACTGCGCAACCCTGTACTGTTGCCCCTCACCAACACACATACACACACATGTCAATTGGCGGTATCAGTGGCTGACTCAGGCATACCTAATCCACACCCTGTGCATATGATGATACTGTGCCACCTCCTGCAATCTCCAACATCATTGCGGGAACAGGTAAACATGTTGCTGATGCACAGGGTGACTACATAGAAGTGTATTAGTAGTATCATGTTGGTAACAGTACAGTGTGCTGCTATGACTGTGTGTTTATCCCAGCATGCCTGCTGCAGTAACTGTATGAATGTCCTGAATTGTTATCTGCACCCATAGTACATACCAAAGTGTAACAGCTGCACATAATTGCATGCTGGTGGAAAGGTTGTCAACAGATAGCTGCATACATGGATAGCACAGGGGGAAAGCTAACACAAGTAGTGATATGCAATGGTGGACATGTACAGTAATGGTGTCAGTTTGCCCACAACGACTATGCAATGTGGATGTTTGCGCATCTAGATATGTGTGCAGTACCAATGTAATCCAAATCACAAATAACTATGACATAATATCAGTTCTACAATGGGTATCTGTGTTGTGTATTCCTGGGTACATGTTGATAGTGCCTACATATCTGCATTGTTACTTACTGTTATTATTTCCCCTTCTTTGTTGTATAATGCACTACTTCCAGCCCTGTTTACTGTAGCTTTGTTTGCATGCATGTTCGCTTGGGGTTCCCTGGAACACTGCTTACACCTGCAATGCAGAGTTACAGTGCTTCTGTAGACTCCTAGTGACATCTGCATAGCGCATCACGTATGTCAACTTTACACATGACAGAACGTCACTGTCTGTCCTGTACGCATGTACGTTGCTTGTGACACATTGCACATGTCTTACCTGGCATTTACCCACATGCGCAGTCATATATGTCAGTGCTATGAAACAGTAGCGGTACACCCACACATACACACCTTCAGTATGTTGTTCCCCATTGGCCCTATGTGTTGGTACTCACCATGGCAATCACACTACTAGGGTAGCATGTGCAAAGGTAACCTGTGAACCACCTCTATGGTCCAGTTGTGGTTTATGTGAGTCATGTGTCAATGACACAGCTGCCACATGTATGCAGTCAGCCATCACCCTTGGCCAGGAACATACAACACATGTGTGGGATGCCACCACACAGCCAATCTGGGGACTGGGCTCTCTGAACCCATTAATGCCATACCCTGTCAGGTGGCATGTCATATATACTACATCCTGGACAAACTTCAACCCCAATCCCTGCTGCTACTATTGATAAAACCCCTGAAGATGTTTCTGATAGTTTTGACCAATTCTTTACTGAGACATTTCAGGCCCCAGCTAGCTGTCTACCTCCTAGCTCCCCTGGTCCTGAAAGTAGCACTCCTAGAAACCTACTTGCGTTCAGCTGCCAACCAGTCACCACTTCACTTCTCCGTACCTTGATTAAAACAGTGAAACCCACTACACTTTCTGCTGATCAACTCCCTGCCGAGTACCTATCAAAATCAGATGATGCTATTGCTTACCCCGTCTCAAAGGTAATCAAACGAACCATGGTAGAATCTAAATTTACCACCATCTGGAAAATATCATATGTAATCCCACTTCACAAAGGAGGCAGCTCTACTGAATTCTCCAATTATAGGCCAATAGCTGTACTCTCTCCACTTGCAAAGATTATGGAAACTTTATTCATAGACAATTCATGCACCACCTAATCCAAAATCGCCTTATGGCAGACACTCATCATGGCTTCCATCCTCATCACAGCACTACTTCAAGCCTCCTAGCCTTTAATAACACCATAAACCATACTTGCAACACTAATTATATATCCTCAGCCCTCTTTTTGGATCTTTCCAAGGCATACAATATGGTTGATCACCAACTTGTAATACACACCCTGCAAACGTTCTGTCTAGATACTGGAGCCTTCCAATGGTTTCAATCCTACCTGCATGGTCGACAGCAGGCTGGCATCTGGAAGAACAAACTCTCTAACCGTCTACCTAACACCCTCAGAGTACCACAAGGCTCTATACTAGGGCCCTTGCTGTTCTCCATCTTCATTAACGACCTTTATACTGTCATCCCAAAAGTCAGCTGTATCCAATATGCTGAAGACTCTACTCTGATCTGCTCAGCCTAATCTCCAGTAGAGTTATGGTCAGCTACCCAGACCACCTTTAATACAATAGAAAACTGGATTTCTGAACATTGTCTGATCCTAAATCCCAAATAAACTAAACTGCTGTTATTTCACCAACACGTAGGTCTACCGCTTTCACCTTTACCATAACATCAACTGATGGCACAATAATCTCCCCTGACCCATCTACTAAACTATTAGATATCATCATAGACAATAATCTCAAATGTGACCTACATGTTAACCAAATTATCAAAGCCATCAATAAATAACTAGGGTCACTTTACAGAATAAAAGCCTTCCTAGCTCCTCCAGCTAAAGGTGCCATAGCTTGCTCACACCTTCTTTCAACCCTTCTGTATGCATCCCCTCTACTCTCGAATATGAACAAGACTGTCCTTAACAAACACTCAATTTGCTACAACCACATTGCCAGGTTTGCCACTGGGCTGCCTTTTAGGACACATCATTGCATCAATCTAAATCAGCTTGTTTGGCTTGCAATACCCAGCCTAATACAGTATAACCAACTGATTATGGCCTATAAAATCCTCTATAATCCGGACAATACTCCTGCACTTCAAATATTATCACCCCCTATAACAATCCTAGACCGCTTCAATCCTCTAACAAACTACTAATTCAGACTAGCACATTTAATAACACAGCCGGTGATTCTCTCTTTGCAAACTCTGTAAGTAGAGCCTGGAACCCACTTCCAGCTGATATTACCCTACTTTCCACCTTAGGTCAATTTAACACTAGACTCAAACAACATTTGTCACTTAACTGGCTATGTCAATGTATCAAGCCTGGCTAACTCGAATGTGTAAAATCTGTGAACCAGTTTACTGTGTAATTTAATTTAATCCTGAGTTGTGCTCAGGACTAACATTAACCTGTGGAACATGTTTAACTTGCTTACTTATGTAATCTCTGTAAATAATCTGTTTGTAATATGTAATGCTGGTATTATGTAATGCTGTATCTGCTTACCCTTGTAGCTTTTCTCCCCGGGCCTCCCCTGGAAATGGACATGCATCCAGTCGGACTATCCCGGTCAACAAATGAAGGATAAATAAATAAATAAAATATATTACAGTGACTACAATACAAGTCAGACATTGACACGCACTTACAGCATGATGAACACACCGGGGCATACGTGGGGACTCAGAATGGCATCCTGCCTGAGCATCACACACCTCCGCAGCTGGCACACAGGCATATGTTCCGTCAGAACAGAGCACATGCCACACATGGCACACACATCCCCTGTGCCACACACTCACAGCCTGTAGGGCTACACAACACACCTGCTACAGTCATGTCAGGTACCTGTCTTGGGTGCTGCACTGGGGTCCCACTCAACAGGCTGTATCTGGTGAAGGTCACAGTGATATGCCTCAGGGGCACTATGGTCCACCACAGAACACATGCATACAGGTCACTCAGAGGCATGGACACATATGACTCACTCATTGACCATGCCAGTATGGATGACCTGAGACATACCTCCCTGGACTACATGATAGGGAACATAGAATGGATCTCTCAGCATGTGGCACAGGCCAGTATGAGCCTGATCTTGGTTGCCAACATACCCTCACCAGGTATGCTACTACTATATGTGGGAAGGGTGTTGTATGTCTACATTATGCTCAGTCTCCACTGTCATTCATAGGGTATACGCTGGCTGTCAACGTGTGCTTACATGCTAGGGAAGCCACAATGATGAGCAAGGGTCATCTTGCACGTGACACCCATGGCCCGATGTATAATGGCAAAGCTCCTTGGTACACACATACTGCCTTATGCTGCAGGACATGGTTTACATAGCCACCTTCGTGGGTATCACACAGGTTAGGACACTAACAGTGCTGCTACACAACAACAGCAGTGTACACCGGAAGATGCCTGCACCAGACACTGTCCTCAGCATGGTGAACTGCAATGTCTGTGCAGTACCAGATTCCTGATTCATGGCTCACAGGTGTTACCCATCACTGACAGGTTATGCCCCATACCATGCCTGTCATCCCCTACACATGCAACACACATGGACAGGGGGGTGGTATCCCAAGGTACCACAGATACACACACCTCCAGGTTGTTGGCACAGCACAAAGCATCATGGCCTAATCATGTGCAGCTAACAGTGTGTCGGACTGCCATCTGGTTCATAGCCTGGCACACACAACCCTCCCATACACAGGAAGACCACCTATCCTCCATAACAACACTGGCAATATGACACTCTCAAGAACTGTGTTTATATGGCTGGACTGCATCCAGCCAAACATTGTGCGTGAGCATTACAGTAGCTACAACACACTAGTTGAAGGGTTCACAGCATGTGGTCACTGAATTGCAGTGAATGACATGTTACCACTACCACAACAGGTGGGAACATGCAGCACCTTTACATCGACTACATGTACACTATATGGCCCAGACCAGATGTGTATCCCCTGCTGTAGGTATTTTACCATATACACCCACACTGTATAGAGACATACCACGTGCGGACCCTGCACAGTAAGACACAGTCATATTGGTATACATTGCAAATACCATTTATCCACTCGAGGCATGTGTCAGACATGGTAACTACTGCAGGTCACAGGTATTTATGTGTATGTGTCACACACATACAACATGTGTGCAATGCCATTGCTGTTCTAGGCACAACCACACATTGCAGTTGTGGGTTACCAAAACATACCTATCTGTACTCTGACAATGGTAATAGACACAGTAGCAGAGCACACTATTGGCATTACTAGCCAACTAGCCCTGTTTGGCTGTGCTGATAGTGTGGTGACATCCCCTGTGTTTACTGGGGAAATATGCAGCATCTGGTGTATTGTAGTATTTTCCAAAAGGCTCTGTTTTTTTACACTTGCATTTACACACACCCTACTACCCCCACACACATGCACACTTGCCATTTGCAGGATTCATTCCCCTACCTAACTAAGTCATGACACGTGAGAGAGACGCATTAGCAAAGCGCACTATTTGGATTACTAGATATTTCCTCTTCTCTGGCTGTACTTATAGGGTGCTGACAACATCAGTATTTTGAAAGAGTAATGTGCATCAGGTAGTGTGATCTCCTGATTGCCAAAACTAACATGTTTTTCATAGGGAAATGCACACACACAAACTCCCCACATCCAAACACACACACATGCCATTTACAGCTTTCAAACTCCTACCTAACTACATTACGACACTCGGGAGAGACGCATTAGCGGAGTGCGCTATTCGCATTACTGGGAGGCTTCCCTTCTCCTGCTGTACTTATAGGGTGCTGACATCATCTGTGTTTAGAGAGGGGAATGTGCATCCTGTAGTGTGTTCTCCCAGTTGCCAAAAGGGACATTTCCCTCACACAAAATTGCACACACCCGAACCCCCCTCATCCAAACACACACACTTGCCATTTGCAGGATTCAAACCACTACCTAACTATGTTATGACACTCGAGACAGATGCATTAGAGGAGCATGTTATTCGCATTACTAGGAGGTTTCCCTTCTCCTGCTGTACTTATAGGGTGCTAACATCATCTGTGTTTAGAAAAGGGAATGTGCATCCTGTAGTGTGTTTTCCCAGTTGCCAAAAGGGACATTTCCCTCACACACACACACACACACACACACAAGGAGCATTCGCAGGATTCAAGCCCCTACCTAACTATATTATGACACTTGAAGGAGACGCATTAGCAGAGCGCACTATCCGAATTATTGGGCATCTTTTCTGCACCTGTAGTATTTATAGGGTGCTGACATCTTTATTTCTACAGAGGTATGTACATGTAGTACTACCTATCAGGTGGGGGATAGCATATATATGAATTTGTAGCCACCTACGTCAGGGTCAGATATGCACATTGCACTGGCAGGTTATGTTCTATACCATGCTTTGGGACCACAGGACCTGTAACACACAACACAACCAGTCCAGAACACCACACCCACATCCAGGACACACACTTAGCTTCCCTGGGAACAGTGCCAGGATATGCAGGTGTTCACATACAACATTCCAGTTGTTAACATCAGGTACAGGCATATTGTGTGTGAGAACTACTCAGGCCTCTACCACTTTACCCTACAGCCACTACAATTTGTGGGTCCATGTGCTATGGCAGAACCACACACCACAGCCACATGGGGGAATACATATTGCACCTGTCCATCTGCAACGTGGGTACTCACTGTTCCACACCATAGGTAGACCACCATTATTGATATCTGACCATAGCCACCTTTCCCTGGACATCCATATCCCATCTCCACCCCCAGGCAAGGTTGTCACTGCACACAAACTGTATTTAGCACAAGCAGACTCTACACTTGTGTAGACTGGGGTGGACGACTTCAGGGGACCCATGCTGGAGGACTATATTGGCCACTAGAAATAATCCTTGACAATTGCATTCTATGAGCATGTGTACAGTTTGCATTGGTCATGCTATCCCACATATACCCATGACTGCTCCACAACAAGACACCTGTCAGCTGTACACCAGCCATATATGCGCCGTACAACAGACAGAGTGACCTAATACATTGCAGAGCTGTAGCCCACAGAGGGAGGACATCTGTGAACAGTTTCGGCATGGCACTTCATTCACACATACTCATTACAACACAGTGTTGACAGTGGAATTGTCCAGAGAATGCAGATAGGGCCTCCCCTCAGTCTGTTATTGATGGACACCTACTGTCAGAGATCCTCAGCAACCCTCTCACAGCACACACTGACAACATGGCTGTGGCTTAGCACATTCAATCCCTGGGACTTCCACGGTGCCCCTGCTTGACAGAGGCACAGCTCACTAGCCTCACATGTTGCCTTCTGTGACCTACTTTACAGTGGCACAGTAGCCTACTATCCTGGGGATGCAGATGCCAAGCACACTCTGGCTGAGCTGTCATTCCTTAGGGCAACAAGCCTAGTATTGACCTCTACACCCATATGTTCAATTGTCGGATGCACAATATTTGTTGTGCTGTTCTACAGTTTGCAGGTCTTTATTGCCATAGCATTCCCTGTTCCTATGACCAGCTTGTGTATCTGTGGAAGATGTTTGCATATGATGGCGATCCACTATATCACTTATGTCTCTGTAGTCATTTACTGTGTGCACTGGGCTGATTGCTGTGTTGTGGTTGGTTCCTCGACTGAAATGTACAAATACCAGATATGTGTGGCCAACTGCTAAATGGAGATATGGCCTAAGTGTGTGAGCATGCCCAGTTCAGCCTTTCCATGGCATGTTGTCTGACATATGCCTCATTTATCAAAGTGTGCGGGCATGCCCAGTGTGAGCTTTCCATATGTTGCACTCTGAAGTCCACCACATATTTGGGTGTGTGTGAACTTCAACAATATCTCACGTTTATGGTTGTGTGTTGGGTGTCATGTTGTGTACTAACTGGCCAACTGCTCCATGTCTGCCACAACAGGGATTATACTGTGTCTGCAGGGATTGCATGGGATACTTTGCAGACAGTTCTCAACATACTTTCTTAATGACGTAACACTGTAGTACCGTATAGTGTACTGGTTCAGTACTTTCACTGTGGTGGACAGTATCCTGAGCTTTAGACCTATGACTGCTTGACATCTTCATAGTGAGCACAACAGTCTGTGTAGGGGCCAGTTGTGCACATATGACCATGTTACAATATGTTCAGATATGGACTACCTACACCAGGCTCGTCCAACAATGCTAGTGTATTCCACAACATGGGTGGACATTGGAAAACACTAGCAATCTTCCCTAGGCCATGTCTGATGCTAGTCACAGGGTGTGTTTGTCCTTCGACACACATTGTAACTGGAGTTTGCCATGACATATGTCATGGTTAGTATACTGTGACTCTGTCTACCTCTTTTATAACAGTGATACCCAGGGTTAGCCTACCATCTCCCATACACTCATCAGGATTTCTCTTGAGGGGTGTCGATATGTGGCTCTCTGGCTGACCTGTACCAGGAGTTTACTGAAGAGTGGGGGTGCTTTCTGTGTTATGGATCATTCTGTACAGCTTGTCCTATGTATGTCAGTGCTGGGGTTTAGGTCTCTCATGTGCATAGCTCACTGCCATTCAGATTGTACAAGGTGCAACATCTTCATTCATTCCAGGTTGGACATGTCTTCATACATCAGGCACAGCTTTCCTGTAGCTGGGAAGGATGGTGGTGTGTGGGGCTGCAGTTTGTTTACTCAGGCAACACATGGCATCTGTTCATGCTCTTTGCTACATCTGGTGGGGTACTGTTGTGGACTTTACAGTTGATGGAGGTGTCTGCTGTGGTATATCCCACAGGGGCTATTGTAGTCAGTTGTGACGCTGATGGAGGATGGCTGCAGAACCGCAGTGAGTTCCCCTTATCTACATCTGCCAAACTTCATGTTTGGGTGGGTATATGGTACATGTTTCTGCGAACACTACAGACACATGTTTGTCCAGTGCAGGATATTTATCACCTTTTGTACCCAGGTCTCACATTACATGTTAGGTACCTCGTGGGTTAACACCTGTGTTGTAATTTGTGGGCACTTACTGTATATCCATGGTGGTTGTCTATACACAGTTCTGCAATTAGCTTGCTGACATGGCTATGACTACAGTTGTCTGTTTGTAGGTGGCTCTTTTGTGGGTTGCTTGTGTCAGCTGGGGGTCGGATATGGTGGGCTGCTTGTACTCCTCTGCATACATGTTCAGTCACAGTCCTTCCATGTTGGCCTATACCTATGGGACATATATACAGAGCGGGGGTGGGAGGCCAAGACCAGGCCTTGTGGGATGCCACTCATATCCGCTTTGTAGTCTGACATGGATGCGGCATATCTGACCATGTCAGTTCTGTCCTTGGTCTGGTTTGCAACCCCTCTACTGACATAGGGGTATATATTTAAGCTGCTGAACATATCCATACTGAACTCGTACAAAATTGTCTAGAAGCATGTGCACAGTACAGCTACGCTGTGTGGACCACATTGCACTCATCAATGACCTTAATGACTGCTTCAAATGGGTCAGACATGTTTAGGGGCAGGTTCTGCAGTTACAACAGCCACACTGTGTAGGGTCCAGTATCAGTAGGTCCACAATAGCCTTCTGTCTGCGGTACATACTGATCCTTTCCATAGATGTGCAGAACAAGCTTGTCAGGATCCTGGGGTGGTAGTTTGGAGTATCCATTCAGGCAACACCTTTGTTGTGATGGACCACTGTTGTTGTACACTGCATATCCTGTGGTAAGGCTGACATTGGGCAGTAGTGTGATTTGGCATTCCATTATTCTTGGAGTCCATGTTGGCCTCAGCAAAGGACACCATCACATACCTTTGCTGCTGTGTGTTCTGCTTTGCAGATGATGGCTGTTACCTCAGCATCTGCAATGTCAGGGGACCATCAGTCTGCTGGGATAGGTATTTTGCACTCGAGGGGGGGGGGTTTGCACTACACCTGACACGTTGTATGTTAGCAATATGTGTGTGTGTTTGGTATGTTGTTTGTAATATCTGTGTGATTCGGAGCATATCTGTGGATGCCCAACATGGTTCCTACCATCAGTTGGGTAAGCCTTGTGATTATCCTTAGTGTCCTGTACGTGTTGTATCTTCATAAGTTCATGGGTTCATAGTAAACTATACACCCTAGGCCATTAGTAAGCCTAGCCAGAGTGTGTGTGTCTTTCGCCACCCCTTGCTATGTTCAATTATGGCCATTTATGAAGTTCTTCACTGTGCCTCTATCTGGTCGTGACACAGTGAGGACCCCCAGTATACATGTACGGTCATCCATCCACTTGGCAATATTCCTGTTGAAGGGTGTCAGTGAGGGACTCTGCCTACCATGGATTGGGATCCTGTTTCTGGGTGTGGGGAGTCTCTGGGTTATGTATCTGTCCCTCCAGCACATCTTATTTCATTATGTGTTGAGGCTGACATCTGTGACTCTCACAACTCCAATGACTTTGATTTCCTGTGGTGGAGCATGTCCATTACTCCTGTGTTGGACATGGCCTTGTACAACAGACATACAATGCCTCTGTGTAGGCAGTGTGTGACTGCAGTCAGCTGGGGTGTCTACAGCCAGGCAGCATATGACATATATTTCACACCCTTTATGCTGTTGGTGAGGTAACTATGAGGTCTTCCAAACTGCTGCAGGTGTCACGTACGGTACATCCCATATGAGTCATTGTACTAGATTATGGGTCTGATAAGGGAACAAGTACAGCAGCACAGTGACCTCTGTTGATGTTGATGTGAATCCCTTCATGATATGGTGTCCAGTATCGACAATCTTCATAGCCACATTGGCATTGTGGGTGTCACATGACAGATTAATGTCGACCTGTGCCCCTAGGTCCTTGATTACTCCTTGCATACATAATGGTTTGACACCTATGTGGTAATCTGTGTGTACCTTGTCTGGTATTTCGTGGGACATTCATACTATCCTGTGTCTTCGGATGTCTGGGTGGAGTTCTTGTGTGTGAGAGTGTGGTCTGTCACATGCTACAGACTATACAGCAGTTTTGACTACAGCTATGTGCACATGGGTGGTCTCTGCTGCTTTGTGCATTGTCAATTACCTGGCAATATGGGTGTCTGTGCTGCATATGGATACTCCCCCTCCTTTGATGTTTTGGTGCAGGTGTTGGGGCCATAACACATGATATGTGGTATAACCTAGTAGTGCTGGTGTGCTATCACTAGGCTTGCAGCAGGCTTCTGTCACTGCACAGACATCAATGTTCTCCACAATGGGAAGTGCCTCAGAGGCATGCATATTGCAGTTTACACATCTGGCATTGGTCAGCATTACCCTTATGTTTCCAACCACTTATGTTTTCTAGGGTGGTGGGTAGTCTTTTTGGCCTTGCCTACATACGGCTCTATGGAGGCGGCAAAGGCCTTATCCAGTATCCAGAAGCAGACGGGTAACAGCTGCAAGCCATCGCTGGAACAGCAGCATGGCTTGTCATGCTTGACATCTCAAGCAGACAGACATTAGACCCTCTTGGACTGACAGCTGTAACTGTGCCAGCTGTTAAACATGAGCATTCTGTGTTTGTACTGTGGCATCATTCTTGGTGTGGGTTGGATGCTGCACACAGCCAGTGTCATACCACCCTGGGGTACATACTCAGAGGGGCCATCCATGTCTCTTTTGATGTTGACCAGGGAGGTACATCTCAGGTAATTCACACCAGCATGGACATTGAGTGCATCATATTTCTGCTTGCTTTGGGGTAACCTGCGTACTTGTGTTATGTGGCATTTTGTGGCAGCCTACAGGCAGCTTACTCTACCTTTTCCCTTGATCAGTCTGGTGAGTGGGACAGCAGTGTGTCTGCCTATATAGACAGCTATTACGACTGTATCAGGCATGTTGTTTCTCCTTCTGGCATGTGATTGTTTGGCACACCAGCTTTGCGTACTATTCGTTGCATGTGCTATGTTTGAAGGTTGTGGTTGCTTGTGATCTGCTTTGGAGGCTTCTGTTGGTGTGATGTGTTTGTAATTAAGGCCTCCAGGAATATTTGTCTGTGTTTATGTGTTTGGTTTGCAGTTGTGGTAGGTCAATGTGGGACTGGGTTTGTGGTGTATGTGGTTACCTTCTCCTCCTGACTAGTTTTGACAGTACTGGGTTGGTGGAGCTCAACCTCTGGTTTGGATACATGGATGCATCTATTACATATATTTTTATTTATTGGGGGGTGTTGTGGTTGTCTGTGTACTTGGGACTGGTGTCACATTGCCTCTGGATTCACAGATTCTACTTGTTGTGGCTTGGACTTAGTGGATTGTATGTGTGGACATATGTTATTGCCATACTACTGGTCAGTGATTACTTCCCTTTTTATGTTTGCTCTATCATGTGGTAGCTTCCTCATTCTCTTTCATGGTTTGGTAATGGCTGGAGTCCAGCATGCCAGATGCCTGTGTGTATGGCATTGTGTGTTGTTGTTATTTGTGATTGCATACTCCAAGCATTCCTGGCTGTGTTCATGGAATGCCTGTATAACATGTTCTGTGGTGTGTCCCATATTCTGCAATTGCACAGGGCCTTTTGTGGATTCAACATCGGTTTTGAGGGCTGCAACCTATGCTTTACACATGTTTTTCACTGTGGTATTCTGGCCAGGGACTGGGGTCAGGATGTGTATATCCAGTGTGATTACTCTATGGTCTGGTCTTACCAGTGAGGGGTACACTTCTCATCTTGCCACACACATTGCTGATTATCACATCCAGTATGCTTACCCCTCTTGTGGGAGTGGTACATTGTTCCTGGGCTTTTTGGTTTATGGAATCTGAGTAATTTTCTCCTACTGTGTTGGTGCTAGTATAATGCTCCCGGTGTATATATGGGTATTTTCAGTCAAGCAATATAATGTGGTTTGGGGGGCTTGATATATTCATGTATTTCGACATAGGCCAGGTGCAGTTCCTGGTATTAGGACAGTAGTCTGCAGCAGGCTATATACTGGGAGGCGGTTTTAGCCATTGGTATTTGACCATGGCTAATCCATGCTGCTTCTTGTTGTGGTACCAACATGGGGGTGTGGTTATCCTTGCCATTTCTTGCTAGTCACCCTCCTTTTGTAGCTTGTTCCATGTTTTGCGGCTGTACAGCACAGTATGAGGTGTGACCTGGTAGTGTTAGGGTGCTGATGTGAGCCTTGACCCAGTTCTCTATTACAGGACTGGTATCTACATTCTCCATACTGTGTGCGTTTACACTGCACACATCTTGCTTATACATATGTCATTGGGTAGCATTACATCTAGGTTCCTATCCCTTGTAGAACCTATGAAGGTGGGTTTGTGTTTTGAGACTTACCTATTCAGGGCATGCTGTGGGTACTGACAGTCTTTGCCAGTATCCATGGGGCATGGCATGATAGGTGCACGCCACCCCTAGCAGGTGGTGCATAATGTCAAGCTCCGCATGTCTTCCCAGCCTGATACACATTGGCTCACCTTTGACTAACTGCATTACTTCAGCCAGTTATTGCACTTGATCATCCCATCGTCATTTTGTGGCTTCATGCTTGGTGAGGGTGGATGTTAGTCAGGGTGCTCAGGTGTGCATATAATACATGGTGTTACATTACTTAACACATGGCATTCATGCCTCAGGTGGTGCTGCAGGGCTGCCTCTGTCGGATGCGCATATTACACTTCCCTGTACATGTTTTTGAGCAGGTCATGTCATTTTGGGCATCCATGTTATTATTTGAGTGAGTCAGAGGGGGTATCATTCCCAGGGTTCCTACTGAGCCAGTGTATGTGCTATGCGTTGCCTCTTTGCCAAGGCCAGGGCATACTGTGCACGCCTCCTTCTGCCTACTGGGGCAGGCTCAGGTTGTTCCTCCTCCGAGTCACGCTCTGCCTGTGATGGCCTTGGCAATGGTGGGGGGTTGTTTGGCCCGGCCCTATGCTGGTCCTGCTGCAGCTGTTTTCGCAAGATCGTATTATGTAGCATAGCACATACCATGACAATTTGGGTACATGTAGTTGGTGTGTACTGCAAGGCTCCACCAGATGTGTCCAGACACCGGAACCATGACTTGAGCAGCCCAAACACACGCTCTATTACATTACGTGTTTGTGCGTGTGCCTCATTATAGCGTTCCTGTTCAGGTGTGTGTGCGTTTCTGATGGGTGTCATCAGCCACAGCTCCAGTGCATAACCTGCATCCCCCACTAGGTGTCTGTGTGGGATGTCCCCATTGGCAAATGTCTGGTACAGCTCCGTCAAATGCCAGATGTGGGAATTGTGGTAACTCCCAGGGCAGCCAGCACACACATTCATTATTATGCCCTGGGCATCACACACAACCTGGCATTTGATGGAGGGGAAGCCCTTGCGGTTAATGTAGGCCCTACCCAACTCACCGGCTGGTGCTTTGATGTGTATGTGCATGCAGTCTATTGCACCCAGTACCTCAGGGTATTCCGCTATTTGCTGGAAGAGACGCATATTGCTGGCCAATACCTCACGGGCATTGGGGAAATATACATGATCACCAACATGTGCTGACATGGCATCCAGGAACTGGTGCAGTACCCTGGAGGCTGATGCCTGTGATATCCCCATCATATCGCCAGTTGGTCTCTGGAAGGTACCTGTTGCTAGTATTCTTAGGCAAACACATACCTTGGTTTCCACTGGGATGGGTTCCCCTCTGTTGGTTCTGTGTGTGAGGCATGGCCTGCACAGCTGAACAATTTGCTGCAGGAGCTCTCTGTCCACTCTATAGTGCTCTACTATCTCCAGCTCATGTAACCCATGGTAGGTGACCCTGGGCCTGTACACTCTTCTCTGTCTCCTCACTGTGGGTTGTCTGGCACCATCTGCATTGTCACCACCCTCAGCAAGTCGCCTATGTCTCATTATGACAGCTATGGCAGCCCCTAACATTTCTGCTCTGAGTTCAGCTTTTTCAGTTTTCACTTCTATTAGCTTACTCCTGTCTTGCATTGTCTGTTAAGGGAAACATCCTGCACTACTGTTTGCAGAGTTTTAAGTGCTGGGCTGGGCTACTATTCTGCCTGTGTAATTGCCTGCTTCTAATTGTTTTCACTTGCTAGCTTCAGCAGTTATCCCTGCTAGCTTTCTATTAATTCTGTTGCTTCCTTTTTCCTCTCTGTTTCCTCAGGGGGGAGCAACGTGCATACCATCAGAAACATGCTCACAGTGGCTTACACGCACGCACATGTGCTTACACGGTTCAGAATCTACTTATTCGGGTTAAAACGCGCATACACCCATGCAAACACTGTTACACGTCTGTCAACAGCCTGCAACATACTCAGTCTGCCCTACACACGCGCACACCCGTGCAAATAGTGTTAAACATTTCCCAACACGCTCCCACATGCTCAGTCTGCCTTACACGCGCGCACACTGCCCTACTCGCGCTTCATGGCGTGCACACGTGCGCATGCACGCCCAGCAAGAAACTTTGGTGTAGGTAACAGTGTACACCTTCCATGTCTTGACTTTCCATGACTTATCTAGTGGCACACCTCTTTCCATGATCTGTGCCTGTCATCTGTCATGTTATACTGGCCTCCAATGAACTGCATTTCTTTCTACCATTCCCCCCTGTGATGTCACCTATCTCCTACTCTATTTCCCCCCTTTTGTATCTCTTACACTACTCAGACTGTGCTCATTTGGTATGTGACTGTGAGATTCAGTATCCGAACCCTCATTTACATGAGATTGCCTACTAATGCTTAATTACATGTCTTAGACTCAGTTTCCCCCCTTAGCAACCACTACACGGTGGCCATGTTGGTTTTAGTCTGCTGGTCCCTGCATTCTCATTCCATGTATTGCATGAGACCCACATTTGTGGTTTTATAACTTTCTTTATTTTGGTTTTATACAGCGGAGCCCGTTTGCGCGAGGCTGCGCTGGGTTTAAACATGGGCGATCGCCGAAAAAAAAAATTATATTTTTAATATTTTTGCATCGGGTTATCTTGCCAATGGCCACATATTTGGCCATTGCCATGCTGCCTGAATCATATGCAACCTTTTTTTGGAGCTGACATCGCTCTGTTGTGGATTTTGCACAAATGTACTCAGTTGTCAACTGAGTACATTTCTGCAGCTAAAACGTCTCCTACACGGACTGGTTTCTGCTTCGTGGATCGCGAATATACCTCATTTGCATACCTTTCAGATGCAAGTGAGGTATTTAGCATGTCCACGCCCAGTCCATGTAAGAGACGTTTTAGCTGGTCTCTTACACGGAGTTTAGGGCTGTTCCTGGATCGCGAGGCTTGCATGGAGTGTTGCACAACTCTTACACTCCGTGCAAGCCTTCGTGAATCCTGCCCAAGGTCTAGGGACCTGAATTTTGTCAGTGACTTAAATAGAACATGTTAGACAGACAGATATGTGCCGCAGAGATTGCATCTCCTATGGAACATGATTGCGTTTGTCTAATACCCAGTTGAAATGTAACCTAGACCAATGGACTGGGAATAGGAAATTTACACCAGGTGTGGCACTCATTTCCCTTATGGACATAGGTTAGTGATAAATGCTTGACCTTAAATGACCTTTTTGGATACAGGACATCATTATTCTTTCAGGAAAACTTGGCTAGGCTAAGGCCCGCCTGGATTGTTAGCCTATTAACGATCCATGAATCTATGATTCTTAACACTGAATGTGTAGCAGGCCCTTACAATGTGGAACTGTTTATAACATGGACTTTCAGGACTCAGAATACGGAACATTCATCAAGATGAGGCGCACTTGAGAGGTATGTGTCCTAACTACAATAAGTCAACTGTGCATTGAGCAACAGTGCTGTAGGAAGCATAGGCATCACTTCCCTGCTCAAACCTGATGATAACTTTTCACTGCTTGGAGGAACAATCAAAACCCTATTATAACTTAAGGAACAGGAATTACTGGATGAATGCTGGAACATAGAAATTGGTCATTACAAGTGCATGAATATCAGCAATGTTTATAATCTGTCAGTACCGGACAAATTAAATAAATATTAAATTATTCAGGCAATAGTATTTTGTGGAATGCATAAGAAATGATCTTAGAGCAGACCTGTGACAGATAAACTTAATTTCTGCACCACATTTTAAGTAGGAGTTGCCTTATTTACGCAAGTTGTTCATTGTGATAGGTATTTGAGATCTAGCAATGTTAAAAACATTTCTCTGGAGTGTACAAGCTGTAAGGCAAGGATGATTAAAAGTTGTGTTAGCAAGTACTCAGATCACCAGACACGTTTCAACAAAGAACTGTGTAACCAGCATTATTTGTTGAAAGAGAAACAGATGCACCTATGTATTTGATGGTATAAATTAGCCTGCCTTCACTCATCGTAAAAGTACAGATACAAAAAGCAGGCCTAGATTTTTTTTGTGAAGAATAACACCCTCAATCTTGCATTTTTGGCAACCATAAAACCTGATAAATCTAAAATATGTCAATTTCAATCCATGTCCTAAATGCACCTGCCATACTAAACAAGAAATGACTTTTGTGTTACAGCAGGGCTGGAGAAAATGAAGAAGATATAATAAATGCATGGTCTAATCAAATGAATAACACAAGGCAGTCCCTTTCTGGACACTGGTGATAAGATTCACTGGATAAATTGCAAATCTATACTGAAATTATTATGCAAGCCGACCCACATAATTTATTTGGTGAGTGGTCTGTCAATAACTATCCCTGATGAATGTTACACTAGTTACTGCCTAATCAATAACACAGTAAAGCTGAAGAACACTTTTAATAAAACATTGCTTATTTGACTGCATTAGAACTTCCTGGAGATTAAAGTACATAAGCCAGTTGTTACATCTCAAAGATGGCTTTATTTTCCTTGACTAGACTTACTTCCCCGTTATATTTGAAGGTTACATGGTAAGAAAAAAAATAATAAGCAACAGAGATTTTAACTATTTTTGCACTCACTTAGTGATGAGATTCAATGGTAAAAATACTAGAATAGGAATAACAAGGGACTGGATTTCAAAAGCTATTTGCATACAGAACTGCACACTGAAGGAAGAATTCAGCACATCATAAGGCAGCATCATGGACTCTTCCAGAGTTTGTATCAATGAGGTTTGTTTTGCTGCCATCTGTGCACACATAAACTAGCAGTTCAGAAATGGCCAGCCCTTTATATTTATATATCTGTTTGCCTCAGGATGTTCTCAGATCTTGATAGGGATGTGTGTACAATCTATTGCCACACATACATGGGGAAGTCTGTGATGTTATAGAACTGGTGCATTACAGTTCTCCATTCCGTGGAGCCTGATGGAACGTGTATGTAGTCATCCACATTGTTGCACATTGCTGCCAGGAATATAGACAGGATATGACTGACAGCTGTCTGTGACACTTCTTGAAACAGACCAATAGATCAATAGAAAGGAATGGCCATCCCTGAATTGGCAGTTTATGTGTGCAGCACCCTAGAGGTTTCCATGATGCTGCTGTATGGAGGGAAAGTGATCTGAGAGCAGCATTCCAGCAAGGAGAAATACCTAACGGACTACTGCTACTGGGTAAGTACAGGAACACATCCAGGATGTAATCTAAGGACATCTCTCCTAACAATGCCCATGCTGAAAACATGTGTGCTTACTCCCCACAGCAGGTGATTGTGGTCATCCACTTGAGCCATGGCTAATGACCCATTACTGTGAACCATCAAATCCTATAAACGCATCGCACAATTGAGTACAAGCAACAACTAGAAATACCATGGAATGTGTATTTGGTGTAGTGAAGGTTAGGTTCAGATGTTTGGACACATCCAGGGTTGCACTGCAATACACACTTGAAAAGGCAGCACAAATGATAATGGTGTGCACCATGCTGCACAACATGCTAACTATAGCACACAGCTGTCTTCGAGGTACAGGTGTGAGTGAACTACACCAAGAACCTGAAATGTCTGAAGATGACATCCTGCAGCTGTCAGAGGAGGAGGAGGAGTACATAGGGAGCAGAAGACACAGGCATAAGTGACATAGGGTGCGACCATAAGTGCAGGCCCAGTCACCACGGTAAAGTCAGACCCACAACTTTGAGTCATGGGAAGTCACATGTACAGAAGAACATAGATAAACATTGATGTTCAGATGCTGCCTCACCACAGCAGCACATATTTGCATCTAATGGCAATAATCCACTAGTAGTATACACTGAGCATTAGACATAACACTATAATCATAACACATAACATTATGAACATATACAAATCCATCGTGACAGGGATCTTCAATTCAGGGAACAACTGACAGGTATGTGTACAGACTCAGATTGTTGTATTAGTATAATGATATACAATAAGGGACATATATCAGTACAACACATTCTTATTTGCCCTACACACAGGTAAACAACTCAGAACATCATGCCAGACTGCTGTTAATATCACAAGCCAAATATATCATTGTAAAGTATAGATAAAGTAATGTAATAAATGGAGTCGGCTATGTTTAGTAAACTGTTGGACTCCCGTGGCATCAGACCTATCAACATACACAGACAGATGGCATTGTCAGTGTTCTGTCCAGCAATCATCATTGTTACAGGATGAGAATGACACTACTGGACAGAGTGAATCAACTATCTATGTTACTCTAATGCAGTCTAGGTTGCTCATGCTGAGAACTCACACTGTGGTCTGGTCTGCCCCTACCACATATGGAAACACTTGGCCCAGGTTGCTTCACAGAGGAGACTGATGCAGTGAGGCCAAAATTTGGAGGTGAAAGAGCATGACCACAACCTGACTGTCTAGTCATGACTGCTGGGCCCACAACAGATAGACCAGCAGCTGAAGTGTGTGCACATTGGAGCACACACATAGATGTCAGATGGTCAAGGATGGTTCTGTTGAGAGCTGGCCTGTATCTCCCATTTGGCAATCAGCTAAGCACAGTCAGGGCATGCAAAACTCTTCTTGTACTGCAGCACAGACCTCATCCTGTTCATCATCCAATGTTTCCTCATTGTCATAATGGCTGGACAAGTTTCCCTCCACATCTGAGGCTACAGCTGTATCCTCTTGTCTGTCACTATTTTGGCTGGACTGTATCAGCATGTCACTGCCCTGTGTGCCAGGGGCCATGCTACCAGACTGAGACCCATCAGATCCCACATTGTGATCAGTGTACAGGCTAATGGAAGATACAGGTAGTTAATGTGCTAAAACAAGAGGCAGATAATATGGATCAGGACAATGTGTTTTTATCACATGCTATATATTACTAAAGACATATAACACATATATCTCACAGCAATGTTAGAGATAATACTGACTTCCCATTAGGTCAAGTATGTGTATGGATCATAGAATCTACAAAGTATAGAGTTGACAATTAGGCTACATATCCAAAATACATGACTAGTGATCAATACAAATATAACACACACCTGACAAGTCCTCATGTGTAGATGACATGGTAGAAGAGGGATGAATTTCAACTACTATAGGTAAACAAATTCAGCTTTATTAATCACATCATTGTCAGCATGGACCACTCAAACACTGTTAAAACAGAACAGATATTACATAGACATACCACTTGTTTTTTGTACTTGATGATGATGATGTAATCTGTTCTATGAATGGGTAGAAGGATGGGTCTATATTATAACATCGAAGTTCAAAAACTTTGAATGTTATAATATCGAACCCAGTAGAGCAAATGCTTGAAATAGCGAAGATGCAGAACACTGAATACTTTCCTAGGGAAAGTATTCAGTGGGCCGTTTCTGCAGCTTCGCTATTTCCTCAACTGTGGAGCGAAGGTTATGGACCGGGTTAAGGTAAGTGTGTGAATGAAGGTGAGTGTGCGAGTGGGCATGGGTTAGGTGAGTTAAGGTTAGGGCACAGGTCAGATAAATGTGTGATTGTGTGGACGTGAGGGATAGGGTGGGGTAGGTGATTTAGGGTTAGGGAGCGGGTAAGGAGAGTGTACGATAGTTAGGGACCTTAGGGTTAGGGTTGGGTTAAGGTAAGTGTGTAGCTAGTGGTGTATGTCTGGTTTAGTGTAGGGTTTCGTGAAGTGTATGTGTGTGGATTATTTATTTTGGTGTGCTTGAGTTGTGTGTATGTTTGTCTGACTGTTCGGTTTTCTGGTGTTTCGATTGAATGGGGTCGATATTATAACATTCGATGTTTTTAGACTTTGATGTTATAATATAGACCCAGAAGGACATAGTATTAATGGAGGACAACAATAGAGTAAGGAGATTATGTGCACAGCTTATGTCACCATAAACAACATACATTCCTGTACAATGCAGAACTCTAAGAAACACTCACTGTAACATATAGTAATGTGACATATAAATGGTTGCAACAATGCCTGCATATATAACAGTTGCAATGACATGTATGAAAGATAGGTAATAGCATACCAATGACAGACTCTTGCTGTTGAGAGTTTGTGTGTTTTACTTTGGATCCTGCAGTGGTAAAATAAAGAGAGAGACAACAGTCATGTATGCAAGCAACAGAATACTGACAACATGACATATACAACACAATAACAGGGGCTGCAGATACTCATGTGGCAGACATTACACCTGTTGGTCAGATGTCCTTTGTGTAGAAAAACAGTGTCATTAATGTCATGTATCACAGATCTTCTACACATTGCTGCAAACTATGAACCTGTTGTGGTAAAAGACCACATACCTGTTCTGTCTGTACTCACACCTGCATGGCTTGTGTCCCCACTAGATGTACCTGTAGTGCACAATATTAAGGTAATATCAATATGATACTAAGCAGACATGCCGTGAAATGAAGCTGAGGCAATAATAGGTATGGGTCACAGTAACTCTGTATGGAGGTACTTACCTAACATTCCCTGGTGTTGTGCAGAAATAGATGGGCTTGTGAACATTAATGCAGACAGCAGTACACATATTGATTGCACAGTTCTGTGACTGCTGTGGTTGTATGACTGCAAGTCATTGCACTTACATTGATCATTATCATCCTGTGTGGGTCTCTGTGGATGATTCACTTCTGCTGCGGTAAATCCAAAATGACAATAAATGAATATGCATGCAACAACAATATGAATTATTCTATTGTAATCCATGTCATACAAAGTAAGACAAACATGTTTGGCCTGGAACTCCTGCTTCTATCCCACCTCCAGGTATATGTTGCTCCCCAGTCTCTGTATGTAGGGATACAAGAAATATTGTGATCTCATCCGGGGGTCCATAGTGGGCTACCACCAGTGACAGCACTTGATCTCTCATACTGCTGTAACCTGCTGGCGGCACAGAGGATTATGTCAGAACAGCATCAGAACAGGCCTCACAGCAACTGTTGTGACCTCCAACTGCATTAATCATGTTGATGATGTAGGCCCATACTTCGTTCCTCCATACTGTATTCCCTGCCCATCTAAGGATTTTCTATCCATGTTGTAGCAGACCATCTATTATAATTTCATTTTCCTGTGGGGAGAAATTATTGCCCCTAGGTCTATTTGCTATCTGAAAGACAGTAATATGCACATGTTCATATTCATATGAGGTCACACTTATAGAGATGATTATGTGAACAGCTTATGTCACCATAAACAACATGCATCCCTGTACAATGCAAAAGTCTAAGAAACACTCACTGTGACATATAGTAATGTGACAATTAAAAGGATGCAACAACACCTGCATATATAACATTTGTAAAATCAATATAACATGTATTCTGTAGAGGCTGTCTGCATGACTAAAACCCCTTACACTACATATCTGCTGAATGAAGGTCCAAACACAACAGCATCATGCCATAGGAACCTGCATGAATTTCACATTAAAATACCACACAAACATATGCATACAAAAGAATGTGTGATGCTGTAATGCAATTGCAGCCTAGACAGACAACTATTAAAAACACTTCAGATCAACTCAATCATTAATGAGTAGTGAATGCCATCCACTTCAGCACAGAGTATCTGCGAATTATCAATTGAATAACTTAGGAAAACTGTCAGAAAACCTCAGTATCCATAAACAGGCCACAGAGAGTATGGATCCTTTTTTATATTGAACCAGTAGTTATAAGACATGTGTTAAGGATCCTAGGATCATAGAAGGTTACTAGGCTATTGGCCCTATGGCCTCTGCAAGGCTAGCTATATTATACCCTTGGACCAAGATATATAGTCTATGTTTGTGTGTGAATCTAAGATCAGCACAGGCTGTCCCTGTCTAAGATGGACATAAGTGAAACTCCCGGTGTAAATTTATGGTTTCCCATCCAATTGTCCAGGTTATGCTTAAATTAGGTCATTGAGGAGCTCTGTTTTACATAAATTGAGAGATTGTTCCAGAGGACTGGCAACCTCTGGGAGACATATCTGTCTCTCCAGCATGTCCTGTTAATATTGCAGGCTAGGTTAAGTTCCTTAGAGTGAGTGAATCATGTCCCATTATATTTGTGGATGTGCGGCAGCTTCATCAAGGCAGATTCTGAGACTGCTCTGTAGGCCAGGCACAAATCGACTCTAAACAGTCTATATGATACTGAGCAAAGTGAAAGGGCCTTCAGTTTGTCTATGTAGGTTATGTGTTGTAAGCCTTGAATTTTCTTGGTGAGAAACCTCTAAGGTCTCTCCAGTTGCAGCAGATGTCTAGTGAGGTACATACAGAAGGTAGCATTGTACTCTGTTATTGGTCTGATGAGAGACAAGTACAGGGGAGTTATAACTTCCTTAGCTTTGGATGCTACACCCTTGCTTATCAGGTGTGCAAGGTAGAAGGCCTTCCTTACTATTGTGGACACCTGATGATCAAAATTAACGCTGCTATCAACTTGCTTTCCTAAATCACTCAGTACTGGGTTTGAACTTAGGAGGGTATTATTAATGCTGTAATTAGCAGGAGTTTCTCCTTTGCCGAAGGTGATGATAATGCATTTCTTTTGCATTTAGCTTAAGTCTGCGGCTTTGACACCAATCATATTTCTGTGTAAGCCCATTTTTTAGTATGTTGACATCTTTGAGGGATTCAATGATTGCACCCAGTTTGCAGTCATCAGCAAACTCGGTAAGCCATTGGTCATTTATTTTCACCTGGACTTCTGAAAAATAGCTACCAAACAGTAGGTAGCCTAGCACAGATCCCTGTGGAATGCCACTGGTAACAGGTCTGCTAGTAGAGTTAGCATCCCCAATTTTGACTGTATCTGTTCTGTTTTTGAGCCATTTGGCAACCCATATAGAGATGTAAGGGTTAATCCCCAGCTAGATGAGTTTCTCAGTGATGCCAGAGTGAGAGATTGTGTCAAAGGCCTTGGCTAGGTCAAGATAGGCAGTGTGAACTATTTTGCCTTCATCCAGGGCCTTGGTGACATTCTCAAAGAAGTCCACCAAGTTTAGCAGGTGAGATCTGCCCTTAATGAAGCCAAACTGGGTCAAGTAAAGAGTTTGAAGGTCACCTATTTCCTTGTTGAGGAGGTTCATGATGATTCTGTCCAAGGCCTCACAGATAAGGCTGGCTAGGCTTATGGGTCTATAGTTCCTGGGTCTGTCGATGGATACCCTTTGTGCAAGTGGATTACGGTTGCTGTTTTTTACTCAGCTAGGACAAAGCCAGTGCTTAGACTCAGATTGAAGAGTGTGGTCAGTGGTTCTGCTAACTCCCATTTTAGACCATTTAATAAGCAGCCTAGGATGTTGTCCTGTTCCATAGAAGCTGTGTTTTTGACCTGGGAGAATGAGGCTATGAGCTGGTCCCTGGAGATACTAGGCAGAGGACTGGTGACAGGTGTGTTATGGGGTATGACTGGTTGAGACAGTGTGTTGAAGCTAGTTCGGCATAAAGCTGGGCCTTCCCTTTTAGATTTAAGACATAGCTAAAGAATGCTTTGTGATTTTCCTTAGCTAGGGATACTAATTTAGTTTTATAATTAGATTTAGAGTACTTTAGAAGCTATCTAATCTTGCTTGTTTATGCTTTGGAGGGAGTTCTTATTTTGCTAGGACTGTTCCCTTTTGTTTTTGGACAGCAGTTTCATTCCCTTATTGTATAACCTATTTATGCTGGATATCCACCAGGGTGGCTTATTTTTTTCATGAGGATCATGATTAGATCCATTCCAGTACAGCTGAGTCTATACATTTATATAGGTGTTTACACAGGACATTTCTGAACATCTCAGGATACGGGTCATTGCTGTCAGTGTTGGCAGGGGGCATGAAACTACTGATGCCATGTGTGATGCTGTCATCCAGATCCATCAATGAATAAATATCTGTAACAGCAAAAGGACATAGTACATATAAATAATTTTGGAATCTGTTGGTTTCTGTGCATACAAAACATAGTTTATGGAGTCACCGCCAAGACATATGGATAATCCACAAATCCGTCATTATATAGTGTTCACTTTTGCTATGTAAATATGTCTATACAACTGCATATGGGAAATGAATGTATGTCCTTAATGTAGATGTTAACAACTGTATGCATACAGGTAAATCAAACACCACTCTAGTAAGTTATAAAAATTTGTCTTAATGCACACATTTTTCATAAAAATAAATCTAAGCAGATACAGCTGAGAATGAGTAACGTTAGTGAACTTCTTCTCCTTTTGGCTTTTTCCTGGTTAGCGGTCGCCACAGTGGATCACCTGTCCGCTCATGATTGGCAGTGGAGTTTTACAGTGTCGAGTTGCCAGCCTGGCACCCAACCTTCCATGGAAGGCACACACACTCACACCTATGCCAATTTAGAGTATCCAATCTGCCTACAGCATGTCTTTGGGATGAAACCAGAGCACCCGGAGGAAACCCACACGAACACAGGCAGGACATGCAGACTCCGCACAGAAAGAACTCCAGCCGAGGATCAAACCGGAGAACCTCTTGCTGTGAGGTGGCAACACTAACCACTGCACCACTGTGGCTGCCCGAGTAATGTTAATGAGCTAATATTCCCCAAAACAGAAATGTCAGATGCCAGTTTATCTTATCAGGTATCTGTGACTCAGGTATAACTGAAAGTGAGAGCACCCAGTGTGCATCCATCTTTAAAGTACCATTTCTGCCATACATAATTAATGATGTTAATTAAAATTCCAGGTTTTGGAATCCCATTCATGCAAGTCCACTTAAGTTCTCAAAATATGGTGCATTAAACAATATCTCTGCATAATGGGAAGGTGTTACTTTGCACAAGTACCCAATAGGTATCAATAAACTCTACCATGTGTAGCACATGCGTGCTATTTTCCAATGATCTGATAACATGACAAGTGCAACTTTTAAATATTAATTTTGATAGTTACAGATCAGACCATTGCTGTCTGCGAACTGAGTCGGTCCTCAGCAAGCAGTTTTCAGATCTTACTACATTTTTTAATTGAGTATCAACATTATTGAGATAGCTACTTCCAGAAAGCTTTGACATGTCTGAGCACCCAATTGGACTGAGCAGGAGTCTACCCAGATGATGGCATTCTATGCTGGTGTGGAGCATTTGATGAGATCCAAGCCAAGGAACTTCACAATGACAGATATTTAGAACCATATTGCAAAGGAGTATAAATGATGTACAGGGATCTACCAGACAGAAGTGCATGTTCACTACTGTTAAGATGATCTGCATCAGAGGGATGCAGAGGAGCTTTGCTGGAGGTTCGCTAAACTGTGGAGACAGCTGGTGGACACCTACAAGTGTCACTATCCTATGTATATCTGAGCATTCCTATGGAATTCAGAAATATAGCTGTGTCCCACCAATATCATTAAGTATTTTTTTCTGACAATTAGCTCATATGGATAATTAAAACGTTGTGACTGTTTTCCATACAAGTATGGGTTCTAGTCCCATGCTGTTAATTTATTTACTAATGTTTATAATATACATAATAATGAACATTGTATATGTACATCTGCTTGCCAACATACAGCAACATCATTTCACACATCCTCTATAGTCACTTATCACTGATGCCTATAGCACCTAGGCTGGTGATGACTTAGCACTTTGTAGTTATCCATTGCATTATAAAATATCATCTACTCTAATTTGTATATGTATAAATAATAACTCATCAATAACTTCTTTAGTTCATTCTCCTTAATAAAGTGAACACTCTTACTACAGTCACATTTGTTTAAGCCAAGAGGAATGCCTGTCTAACTGCTTACACATATATTTTCAGTTTTGTGTTGATAGTTGTTATTTCTTTAGATTATAAAGACCAATAAGTGTCAGGAGTTTCTGTATTCATTCATTGTCTGCAGGAATGCAGATACACACAGACAATACCTGCTTGTTAAGAATGTTTCTCTGTTAGCTTGGCCTTTAAAGAAACCAGCCAGCATTCCTATTTTTGGCATGCTGTGGGTTCAAATTCATATAGGGGAAACACGCCTTTATATTGCTATCTTTCTGTAGTTCACACATTGTCAGATATTATTCTCTATATAACTGCTTATTGATATTAACATTTATTTTGTGTACGGTTACAAATAACTCAGTTATTCATCGAATTCCTATTCATATCATTTTAATCCATAATGTTCTGTTAACAGCATTTCTAAGTACAGGCTTACATAAAAAGTTTGTAACTGACTGCTGTATGTCTGACAAACAGTTTTCTGGAATATGGTATTATTTTCAAAAGTGCTATCAAGTGTTGATTTGCCATTCAATGTTACATTCTGTTCAACAACCACATCTTATCTTTTGAGGGAGTCAGATGGTCAAACTTAAAATTGAAATGTAGATCAGAGGGATACACTGCATTTGATTTGTGATATGTGCTTTGCCAAAGAATATCTCTAAATGCAGTCCTCCCAGATGCCTGAACATGTCCCTGACATACAACATCTTTTTTATTTATTTATTTATTTACATTTGTTGACTGGGAGTGTCCAACTGGGCATAGGTACATTTTCAGTGGAGGCCCGGGGAGAACAGCTCCACAGTTAAAATATACAGACAGCAGTTACATTGGATTTACATAGCAATTAACAATTTGATCAACATAGCAATTGACAATTACAAACATAGTTACAGATGAAGAACATAGTACATCAGTAGACAACTAGAATCTTTATCATCTGCGAAGTACATAACAGACATTAACAATTGTTACATTAAGTAGTTCCTGCTGTATAATAAGACGTTAGGCTTATGAGCATCCAAGCTTGCTATAATCAAGGCAGTTAGTGGGGTGGAAAGAAAGGTAGTGGGTGGATGGGGTGGGTGATATTAGAGGTGGAGTTGCAAGGGCATAGCCAGCATGTTTTTAGGTGCACTTTTAGTAAAGTTTTGAAGTGGGTGCATGATGGTACAGAGGTAATTGTAGGGGGGAGGGAGTTCCATAATTTGCCTATGGTGCAAGAGAATAGTGCTTCTCCAGCAGAGTTATTAACTTTAGTGACCTGTAAGTGATTTTTGTTGCTGGATGTTAGTGGTCTAGCGGTGCGATAGGGTTGGAGTAGATTATGGAGGGTTGGGACTTTTAGTGGATGGTTTACTAGTTTGTGGGTGAGTGTGAGTTTATACCATTGAAGGAGGTGAGGGAGTTCAAGCCAGCCCAGTTCAGCAAGTGAGAGACAGTGGTGACTATGGTAGGATGCCCCTGTGGCAAATTTGGCGATTTTGTTGTAGCAGGTCTCTAGCTTGTTTAGATCGCATTGCCTTAGGTTGGTATATATTGGAGAGGCATAAAATAGGGTGGAGATAAGGTGGGAATTTGCTACTGAAATCTTTGCTGCTTTGGTGAGAAGTTGCTTATTTCTGTATAACGCTGCTAGTTTTTGTGGACTTTTTTATGGTCATGGATATGTTAATGTCAAATTTTAGTTTATTATCTATTTCCACTCCTAGCAGTTTGTTGTGTTCTGATGAGTGTATGGTGGTGTTGTCTTTTGCTGTGATGTTAAAGTGAGAGTTGCTTTGAGTATGTTTGCTGGGTTGGAAGATGAGTAGTTTAGTTTTGTTTGGGTTGAGTATTAATTGGGCATCGGATAACCAAGTTTCAACAAAGGAAAAGGCTTCCTGTGTGACTTTTTGCAGTTTGGGTATGGACTGGGCTGAGCAGATGATGGTTGAGTCATCTGCGTATTGTATGAGTGCGCCATGTTTGGTGGCAGATGCTAGATTATTGGTGAAAATAGAGAAGAGCAGGGGTCCAAGGATGGATCCTTGGGGAACCCCTATATAGACAGGTAGTTGGGGAGGTATGTCATTTTGCCATACAGCGGATCTTTGGCAGTCAGACAGGAAACTCTGAAAGCAGTTGGTGAATGATTGAGAGAAGGATAGGTTATTGAGGAAAGAGATGAGTTGTTTGTGTGGGACCATGTCAAACACTTTGGATAGGTCTAGGAAAGTAGCATAGGAGAAATAGCCATTGCTTTTATGGTGAAGGATAGTGTTAGTAAAGGAGAGTAAAGCAGTGGTGGTGCTATAGTTTGGTCAGAAACCATGCTGAGTACCAGAAAGGAGGGTGTTAGTAAGGAGGTAGTCTGAGACCTGAGAGCGAATGCATCTCTCTAGTATTTTGTAGATAGCTTTATGGGGGTAATTGGTTAATTCTGTGGAGGGGCCACCTTTGTGGAGGGGAATTATATGTGATACTTTCCATAGGGTGGGAATGTAACTTTCTGACAGAGATCAGTTAATCAAGATGGATACCGGACAGGCTAGAGCATCAGCTGTGATTTGTAGGTACTCACTTGGGAGGTTGTCTGCTGCTAATTTGGTGGGCTTAAGTTTAGTTAAGAGTCTTTTTATGTTGGAGGTAGGAACAGGAGAAAAAGAGAAGACAGTGGGGAGATTACTAGTTGAAGGTGTGGGTTGGAGGGGAGGGGAGGGGGTTGTGTTGTCTAGCTAGTATGGTTTGTGTGAAGTGTGTGTTGAATGAGGTAGCAATATTTTCGGAGGAGTGAGGGATGTTAGGAGAGATACTCACTTTACCTGGGTGGAGGATGGAGTTTATGGAGGACCAGAATTGTTTGGGATTGTGTTGGGAGGAGTCTAGGGCAGACTGGTAGTATTGGAAATTACCCTGTTTTATTAGCTTTTTGACTCTATTGTGTAGTTCTAGGAATTTCTGTCTAGTTGAGGGGGTTTTGGTTTTGTGCCAGTGCTCCCAGGCTTTATCCCTGTTTTTCATTTCTGACTTAATGATTTTCTTTAGCCATGGGGATGGTTGTGCTTTGGTTCTGGGAAGTCTTATGGGGGCATGGGAATTAAGGATGCTCAGGAAGGTAGTATTAAAAATATTCAACTGCGTCATCAAGACTGAGGTACTTTAGAGGATACCAGTTACATTCTTTGAGGGATGAGATGAATGTGAGTGGGTTAAAGTTTAGTTTTTTATGTATTTGATGGTAGATGACAGGTTTAGCTTGGTATAGGTGTTTTTGAGTAGGAATGTTGGGGAGTGTTCACTGAGGCTATCTGATAAGCAGCCTGTTATATATGACTGGGTGCTCATACTGACTAGTATCCAGTCCAGGATAGTGTGCTTGTTGGAGTTTTTATTTATCCTGGTTGGTGACTGGACTAGTTGGGTGAAGCCATGAAGGTTTAGATGATGGGTTGGATGGTTGCCAGAACAGGACTGCCAGTCAATATTGAAATCACCTAAAATTATAGTATCTTGGGGGAGATGGTGGGTAGACCAGCTGAGGAGGTTTTCTAATGGAGGGATGTTTTGGCCAGGTGAGAAGTAGCATCCAGTTATGTTGATGGTTTTATTTTAGTTTATTTTGAGGTTGGTATATATTATTTCTTCATTGCCTATTTGTGGAGCTGATGATTTTAAGATCTGTATGTTTAGATGCTGTTTAAATATTATAGTTACACCGCCTCCTTTCATGTTTAGCTGGTCTACTCTTAGTATGCCATAACCGGTAGGGAAGATTTGCTCATTGGTAATGTGAGGTTTTAGCCAGGTTTCTGTCAGGATGACTATATCTGGGGAGTACAAGTCAATGTTGACGTGGAGTTCATGGACCTTGTTGGATATACGTCTAACATTTAGGTTTAGTAGAAGGAAGTCACTTGGCTTTCTATGGACTGTGATTTGGGAGAAGATGTGATTTCTAGTCTGATTATGGGGAGTGGGGTTGAAGATGGTAGGTCCAGGGTTGGGGTGGATGTCTCCACTTATGGCTAGTTTTGATATGCATGAGGTTATTAGTTTTCTCAGTTTTTGAATGTGTTTGTTTATTAGGGAAACTTTATGATTGTGCTCAGTGGGTAATAGGTATGGTGGGAGGGTTACTATGTTAAGTTGTAGTGATGCTTTTTGTTTATGTTATATAGTTGATAGAATATGTGAAGGGTGCATAGGGTTGGTTCTTGAGTTGGTTGGAGGGGAGTTGAGTGAGGGTGAGACATGAGTGGTGGTGTGAGTAGTAGCACAGTGGTAGTGGGTGAGTGGGGGAATATGAGTTTTGGTATGATGCAAGATATGCAAGGAGAGTGCATGCAATGAGCATAGGTATGGTATGCTTATACATGTTAGCTGAGGAGGAGTGATAGTAGTGGGAAGATGGAGGAGGGAGGTAGTGTTGTGTTTAGTGTTGTGGTTGGCTGTGGAAAGATTGGAGGGGTTTGTGTGTGTAATAAAGGTAGGAACACTGGGGGCGGGAGGTAATTGGGGCAGGGTGAGGAGCAAAGCGGGCAGAGACCATGTTAATTGCTCTTATGAGGGGGCTGGAAACAATCAGGTAACAGAGTAAACTGATAAACCAACACATGATAGTGAATGTGGAGACTTGGGTAGGTTCCCTGTACTTCCACAAACTATCAGTTAGCTGTGCCCCAGTTCAGGCAGTTTTAGTAAGTTTTATGACAGGGCTGAGAATAAGGTGCTCAAAGGGTGTTTGTAGCTTTAAAAATGGTGCCTGCCACAGGTAATATTTATTAACTTTGGGATTGGCTTAAGGTAATAAACAGGGAAGGGGGAGGGGGAGAACAAGGGTGTGAGCAGGCAGTTATTTTGTACTGCTGCTAATGAGCCAACACAAAGACAAGTTTGTGTTTAAGAAACAATAAGAACTGACCAAGGACTGCTCTGAAGCTGTAAATCATTTCTTAATCATTTTTCAGGTGGAAATGTCTTTGTTGTCTTTGAAATTTCTTATGTCTTTGTTAATAGAAGCTTTGTGATACATGACACTGCCCCGCTGTCTCACTGTCTGAGGGATAACAGTTTTCAATTGCTGTTACTGGTTGTGACCACAGTGTTGACATGAATTAATTCTACATGCCCAACACATAGTCAGTTTTTGAAATCCTAAGCCATGATCCATAATAGTAGCCAATCCATGCACATTTGTAACTCCAGGTCTTCTCATTGCATTTGCAATACATGCTCTCTGGTAAGATGGACTATCTAGGCAGGTGTGTGACAGGATTAGAGTGCGGACATAAATTAGATATATAGGTTTGTATCTCATATCCTCTCATCTGTATTGAAATATATAAAGCTTGTGGAACATTGCAAAATGTATATGGTGATTCTGTGATGTTCTTCAAAAGTACATTTTTAAAACCTATTCTGAACAATGTAGATCCCTGTTATTTGAGGACTACATCACTCATAGTTGCTCGATTCTTTCTTCAGGCGATGAGAGTACGACCTGAAATTGTATACTGTGCATCAAACAGATGCATAGGCTTGAGGACCAGTGGAGGAAGAGTGGTATGCTTGCTTAATTTTTCTGTTTTGTTAAATAAAATACATCTGATCCTTGTTACAGGCCTGCATATTTTATATTACCATGTAAAGTGCTTAGAATACTGGAATACATCATGCATCAGTAAGGTAAGTGTAATAGTCACACTATACCTGTGCTTACAAGTCTGACTGAAATATAAATATGTTGAAGTATCATTTAGCAGCAAGCCATGATTTCTGAAGATATTTTTTTGAAATGTGGGCCACAACCTAAATGACAGTCGGTTTGTTTATCTGTCACACATATTTTGCAAGTTTATAATGTTTTGATTGCTGCTTGTAATATGTGTGTTAGCACAATTTTATGCATGGATATGTTGCCAATTGACCAATCTTTTGCGAAAAGTCTGCTTATTCTGAAATTGAATGGAGGTATGCTGTGCCACTGTTCACATAGTCATAGGCAGACTGTGTGGCATGCCTAGTTCAACACTGGTATTGCATCTGTCTACAACACCTTAGGTGATTTTGTTACAATGTACTTGTATCCTGGGTTTATCGATACATTTGCACATGGGTGTTTCTTTGCAACATTTCATAATCAGCAAGCATGTTTGCATTATTAAGGCCACTGATTGCTAATAATTGTAGGTAGGACATGCATACAGCTTTAGACATACAATACTGTTTGTACAACATACACTGGGTTATCACGTATCATAGGCTGTGACTGTGTTTATAACTGAACATTATATAAGTATTTGTTGCTGTTGTATTCCTTATAGTGATGTGGGGTCAGTCAATTACGATGCTGGCTGGCTGAGATGTTTGTCGTATGGCGTACATAGTTTCCACAATATCGTCATCTCACTTTGTCTTCATTTTAGCAATGTTACTTGGTGGCTGTTCATCTCAGCTGAACAGTTTACTGATACAGACAACATTATCAAACAGTGTAGGTCCAAATAACATGTTATCATGATGACATTTACAAGCTTTTATTTTGTCAAATTTCAGTTATGGTAATGTGGTATGAAGCAGCACTAGGCAAGAATCTATCCAGATGTCACAATATGTTACAAGTACATGCTTTGTGTGCGCTTGCCATGCTTCATGCTGGCCAATAAAAATGTTCATGTCATGTCATGATATCCACTGGTAAGCTGTGTTATCCATGCCATTGCACGGTCTTGATTGAATTGCACACATTGGTGATGTATACATTCTCGCTGTCATGTCCTGTTATTGGATATGCCCATAACTGTAGATAAAGTGATATAGGTAAGGTGTTATATACATGAGGAGCTATTCATTAGCAGCAATTCTGCTGATTACAATTGTGCCACTTGCTAATGTTTTCACCATTTCATATTGCACTGTGTTTTATACAAGATGTATGCTGTACACTGTCAGTCTCATATTTGTATTTGCAGAATGCAAATGTGTATGGAATGTTAATTAATGTATGTTAGATTAGAGATGTGCCCATCAGTTTCATTTTAAGATCAGCTATAATCTTCATAGGAATCTGCGGCGTGATATACATTTGCTTTTCATTGTTATGGTTTTGACTACTGACATACATTGCATATGATTGTACACTGGACTATGGTGATAGCATATTTTAACACTTTATAAGGACTCTTATCTGCCTATTCATTATGTCATAGTAGGTATGTTATGCAGTTAGTATCAGTTATGCATATTTAATTTCTGTCCTGTGTAGTAATTTATCTTGAGAGAGCATGGCACCTGTGGACAATCGCCAATCAGACTTAAATCATGAGGGCATGGCAGGCCACGAGTCATCAGATGATGCTGACCATGATGATGATGAGGGTGATGATGCAAGTGCACAAGCCATCATGATCCCAGGAACAATCGACAAACAATTATTGGGAGGAGATCTGGGAGGTTGTGACTGATGTGTGTCAAACACATATGAGGGACATTAAGAGGAAATCTTTATGGGACATTTGAAGGGTAATGATTGACTCATTCATGGAGATAACCTGAGAGATCATTCTCAATGTTCATTCCTATCAGAGCAGTGCCTCAGGTCCATAAGTATTGTCTGCATGCTCCAATTGTGTTATGTTGCCAGCATGTTGTTTGCCATATAATTGGTTGGATTGTATATGCTCTTTTGTGTCTGCATAACATGTAGCTGCTGTGCTTATGTATTACAAATGTAAATATAGCATGCAGATATCATTGTGTGACATTTAATTGTTTCAATATGTGCATGACACACATTAACCCATTATATTTTCCTCACATATTCAGCTGTCCATTCTATGTGGCAGTTAACCTGCAGCTACTGTTACAATTACCATGCAAACAGGAGTTTTACTAAGGGAAACTGATAGACAGCGCATGTTGTCCAGAGTCCAGCAGTACCACAGTAGTATGGTTAAGATTTAGGTATTGACATACCATACATGTGCAACAGAAGGACATGTCATTACCTATTTGTTTTGGATGACAGTTGTCATGTTGTTCCACTGACATGATGTGCTGTTGTGTGCCATGTGAGGGCAATGCTGATGCCATGTGGGTCATATTAATGTATGTCATAAGTTTCAGCAGCCACCCCCCCTTTTTTGTCTGCTTTGAATGCCAATTTAACATTAAAGTATACACCATGGTAAAGATAATTAATTCAGTAACACCATGTTTTTATGTCTGTTACATTTCCACATCCACTCCTTATTCATGTAAGTTCACACTTTCTGGCTATATTTATATACATTAAGTGATAATTGTACATGTCTCTCCACATAATCTGATCCATGCTGAAATACCATTGTACCTTTGACATGAGAATATTTACTGACTTATCATTGCTGTCCTGTACTGATGCTCACAGGAGTGTCATCTGCTCAGTAGTCACTTCTACACTTTAACCTCTACTCACTGCTTATATTTAATTTCTGTATTATTGTTTATATATATATATATATATATATATATATATATATATATATACTGTATTTTTCCTTATTAAATACTACAGTATATGCAGTTAGCTAACATTGTATCTACCCTCTAGGCAGTTTTATGTATTGTGTAACTCACTTAGATGTTTTATGTTTCATACTTTTGTACTTGTTTATGTTTGAACTGTGGAGCTTGTCTTCCCGGGTCTCCACTGAAAAAGGGCCTCGACCCAGATGGACCAACACGGTCACCAAATGTCAAATAAATAAATAAATAATGAGCAGGGTACATGCCATACACCTGCAGTTGTTTATTCCACATTGACATGACAGTATGTGTATGTGATTGAAATTATTATCTGTGTTACCTGTGCCTGTTGATGCTACACAGTTGCACATTACTGTGTATGTGGACATCAGCAATCAATATGACCATGTTACATACATTTTGCAATTTGCTTAAATGTATTTTGGCTTGGCTGTGACAGCACCCTATGTGGTGTACCCATGGATTTGCAATGTGGAACCTTATCTTGTTCTATTTTATCATCGTCTTCCTTGAAGTGGGCCCAGGCTGTTCACCTCCCTTCCACCTTCATGTCTACATAATATATTTGCCTTTGTTGTAATTATAGCCCATTGTCATGTATTACATTATTGACATGGTCAACATATGCCAAATGTATGTCCATTTTACAGATGCAGGCTGTCTGCACACAAGTCGCCGCTACTGCTTGCAGTACATCCTTGTTCTCATTATACTTGCATTTTAGTCAGTGTACATTGTTGAAATTCATGTGCACAACCTAATGTTTTAAGCTGTAGTGTCAGATTTGTGCAATTGTTCTTGCATGTCATTGCAGTGTGCATGTGTATTGACATTGCCTCCATGTGTTTTCCATTTAGGCCACTGACAGTCATAGATATACACCTACATCTGTGTGTTGCCTTTGACATGACATGTGTGTCACATATATGCATTCCATTATGCATTTGTTTGGTTTATGTACACTGGCATGAGTATTTATTAGCCATTTTACTGCTTGTTGCAGTAATGTTGTTTAGCTCTATGCTTGATTGTTTGCCTTTTACATGCATGGTCAGACATTCATTTTTTCCTTTGCTAGAGTTACCTAGCATTCCCCAATCTGAATTTACTCATCTGCGATGTTGCTTGGCTTGCAATGCTGATGGACTACTTGGATATGTGTTTACCTATCCAATGTGTATTATGATCCTTATTTATTACCCTGCAACATACATCTACCATTGGTCATACACTTCCAGGTATGACTCCCATACAGTATGCAACATGTTATTTGATAGTGCATGGGTAGATATGCTTTTCTGCATTTCACCACAGTTGGTATGCATCTCCACCTTGTTTGAAAACTTTCCATTGCCTATGCTTTGCAGTGTGTCATCTGTGTAACTTTTCTGTCCTTATTTTTTTTTTCTGACCTTTGTCTGTCGTGTTTTGTGATATTTATTCTGTGAGTATAGCTGCTGTGATGTTTTTTCCTCCTCTTTCCCTGTTTTTACTTTTGCTTATATTCTTAAAAAAATAATAAAAAATGGGACCTATTCTCACCAAAAAAAAAAAATGCCCATGCTCTCTAATTTTCCTTTTGATTTTCCTATTCCTAAATACCTCTTGTATGCCCCTGTTCATCACCCACACCCAATATCTTATTTTCTATCTCCCAGTTTCATTAGGTGTATGCATAACCTGTGTTGTATGCACAAGTCTTGCCCCCATTAATAGCTAATGTTATATGTAGCTGGGATTACCCTTTGCCTTTATTTCTTTTTTGTTAGAAAATTTACCACTTACAAATCCATAGCTAGCATATTTTAATAATAATTTATTACAGTGATAATCTGTAGTTGTCTTTAAGGTTATTGGAGAGATTCTGTTACAGATATTTATTCATGACTGTCAGGCTGATTGGAGTGTGACTCTTTCTGCTACTTTGTTAATGTACATTACACTTCGTCAGTGTTTTTTCCTTACTTGTGGATTACATGCAAGCAATATACAGTGCACAGTTACTACTGAGAAACTTCATTGTGCGCCGAGATATTCGGCGTTCACTGTGCCACATTTACATATCACATTGTTATCTTTAATGTTCCATTGATATCAGCACGATGTGCCAGATTCTGCAAACCTTATGAAATCTGGCCCAACATCTTTGACCACTGGAGTATAATATAATCGATGCAGGGCTGATGATATACAACCAAAATGAAATTAGACTATTTTCAAGTCAGCTTACCAGTGACTAGCAGCTCCAATATTTAGTATACTTTTGAACGGCATTCAGTTTATATTACTAGTTCCTTGAATATAAAAAATGCTTACATTTCT
>NC_056731.1:1021556346-1021656346 GCF_019279795.1 Protopterus annectens | reverse complement strand
GTTATACTTGACGCAGCATGTCTTTAAGAAGTTGGGCCATTGAAACATTCACACTGAAAGGGAATCACATAGCAGGTGAGTGTTACACATTTGCAGACTGGAAGGAGAAAAGAAAGAGGGACCTCAAGAGATTTTGCCCATGACTCACTTCAGTGCTATTTAATTAAGCACTGTATCTGAAAGAGAAATATAGAAACAGTCACAGTGAAGTTCTCAGGGAACCACAAAGTAGGTGAGTGTTACACATTTGAAAATTGGAAGCAGAAAAATGATAAACAAGCCTGTAACCCTGATAAGATTTGAACCCACTACTATGTGCACTGAACCTCTACACACCCTTCATGAGCAAGCTAGCCACAAAGGAATCAAGGTCAAAGGTCTAAGGTTTACCATATTTCATATAGTGAAGTGCTGTGCAATAGCACTCATCTAATTTGCTCAATAGATGCCAGCCAAGGCCAATATGCATGGGACATGGCATTGATTGAACTTCACCTGTTAGTATATAATGAACAGTGCCATTTCTGATTGGCTGTATATGGGTATCAACTGTGTTCACAACATATCATGCACAGCATGACCACAAAAAAGGTAAGTGACTTAAAAGCCCTTTCTTTGCATGTGTGTGGGTCTTTATCTATTGCTTGACAAGATTAAAGGCTGGACATGGGAGTATAGGAAAGAGATGATAATGATAAACAAGCACAAGGCAGAAAATAAGGAGAGCAAATAAAGAATAAGAAGGGGGAGCAGGAATAGGAAGAAAACATTTTTTTGTGGAGCAGGTGCCCTTTTTTACAAAGATATAAAACTGTTGGAAATAGAATTAAGGGAATTAAGAGGGTGGTAAGAGGATTCAGGAAAGTATCATACTAACGGCAGACATGACTGACAGGGTGTGGGGTCACACAATGAGATTGTCAATAATGTGACTGGAGTGAGTGGGCAGGACCGTAACCATACATTTCAACCTCATAGTGCAAGAAATCTGGACAAAGCCATACATAATGGGGGGTACAAAGGCCCAAGAATAGGAACAATTTTAAATATTGCTCTTTTAAACTTAGAATGTTTACAGAATAACAGGGTTTGCATTAGAATGAATTTTTCTGAAGGGTACGAAGTCTGAAACTCAAATGCCTGTCATTATTTTCTGACTTCAGTCCTCAATGATTTACCAGAAAACCAAAAATTTTATGAGGAAAAGAGCAAATACGTGAGGTAAAAATCTGGACAACTGAGAAGTATGACTGTTGCTATTAACTAATTCACTGCTGTACCATACATATAATTCTTGCTACCAAATAGAGAACAGAAGCTGTGGAACAGGAATATAAAGTGACAGGTGATAGCCTGTTGACGAAACCACCTCTTCAGCACACATAGGAGTTCCTGTCTTCTCTTAAAGTATCACCTCCACAGAGTCCTACAGTGTAGTGTTGGATGCTGGGGCAGAGCTGGACAAGCTACAGAGAGTTTGAGGAGTGGATGGCTGAGGCACGTGATCTTATTTCATTGTATCAATAGTTGCAGGTTGTTTTTAACTCTTAGCCACTCTACACTTTATTAAATCTGTCTGATGCATGGTATAAAGGTATACTGTGGGTTCAACAGGTATGACAAGCTGCAAAAGGTATGGCCACGGATAATAGTTTTTAATAGTTACTGTTGTAAAGATATCAGTTTCATGTGTAGTTGTGGTGCATGGTCATACCTAAACGGTTATCAATAGTTTTTTGCTTTGGTTTATTCACAGACGATTCTTTATCTGGCACCAACATTGTGAAACTGCACCTATCTGATGTGATCTCTAGAGTGTGAGAATAATGACATTGATAAGCCAGCACAGTTAAGGGGGTCAGAAAGTGTATTTGACACCAGCAGTGTGAGTGCGTTCATGTGTGTGCCTTCCATGGAAGGTTGGGTGCTGGGCTGGCAACTCAACACCATAAAACTCCACTGCCAGTCATGAGCAGACAGGTCATCCACTGTGGCGACCCCCTAGCTGGGAAAAGTCTGACAATCACATTCATTAGACAAGCCATGGACACAGTCTCTCTGCCTGTGAGTATCCAGGCTTCACAAAAATCTGAGAAATAGCAGGACCAAGGGGACACTATTAATCAGGAAAGGGTACTTCCCCCAGTGAACAAACATCTGAATCTGCCTCAAGCACTCATGGGCAGGATGGTCTACACAGTGAAGTTAGTAATAGTTACCATCCTCCCCTGAGGTTGTTGGGTCAGTGACTGCAATTCAAAGTATGTGCAAGGCCTTCATGAAAGCACAGGTTATTGCCACCACAACCAGATAGTGAGGATGTTCCAGATTATACATGTTAACTTACAGGAGTGTGGATAGAATGAATGACATGCTGGACCATGAAATGTCTTCTTTGTGTCATCTGTCAGGATTGAGGGGCCTTCCTCATAGCCGGTCATCTGCTACCCTTACAGATGTTAGCCAATATGTCCACAGATGTACAATGCCCCACTACTGCAGTGCTAGCATGTCAACAGCAGCATTTATTGTGAAGGTGTCTACTCTCGTGAGAAGTCATCCCTATGATTGTGTCAATTGTCACTTTGTCATTTCAACTAGCTGACATCAGTTGAGATCATGTAGCACCATGGCATTGTGCCAGTATTCTGGTACTTCCAATGCAACTTCTTGTAGAGCCAACTCTCATGGAATGCTGAACCCTCTGTCATGCAGGCCCTGGACCTATTCAGTAGGCTGAGCTGCAGTGTTGAACCAGCTGCTGAGGCTATGTCCCTACAAACAAAGGCATGCATCACTGCAACTCACAGCACATTACTGACAGACCCCTGACCATTCTTGACATTAACCCCCCCCCGCACACACACACTCACACACACACACACACACACACACACACACACACACACACACACACACACACACACACACACACACACACACACACACACACTGTGTTAGACAATTACTATGAAAGTACGATTTTATTCACATTCGCACTCATATAACATACTTGCCTATAAAACACATGCACTCCTGCACTTCCTTCTCCACCCAAGCCAATGATGTTAACTGTGCCCTGCCTTTTGTACATTGCTACTTGGGTTTCCTGAGTCTGATGCACAGTTGTACCCATTTCAGATCTGTGATCTGGCAACCCACAAGGTCATTTTCTCTTCATCTGGCACTCCTACACTGTGGTCCTCAGCTCTAAATTGTGGAGCAAAAAAAAAAAACAGGGTGGTTCCTCATTTCCTGACTTGGTACTCCTCAGCTCTTCATCGAAGAGCCATTCTATGATCTGTTCAGACTGACATTCTAGTTTCAAATTTCCCCTTCAGAAATTGCATGTTAGGGAAAATTTGTTGCAGCTTTATATAAAAATGTATACTTTTAACTGTAACAACAGATCAAATAAGCAGTGATATGGTAAAAATGTAGTTCAAAAGTGCAATATACAGTGAAACATTCTACTTAGGTTTTGCAGAAATCAACAGATGGCTTGGATTTGCTTATGTAGCAAATAAGAACAAACTGATTTAAACAAACTGACCAATAAAAAAGCTCAGTACTGAGCCCTGTTCCAGCAACCTTCAATCTGATGAGTTCTGACTGCACACTCCTGCCACTAGGGTGCAGGTGAACCCTCTCCAACAAAATATGGCCTGGTTTAGTGCTCGAGTTATACAAACAGAACTAGATTCAGCAGGTCTGAATCCAGTCTATGCTACAGCAAACAAAGTGCAACAATTTAAAAAATAAAAAATAAGCAGTGATATGGTAAAAAATGCAGTTTAAAAGTGCAATATGAAGTGAAACATTCTACTTAAGTTTTGCAGAGATCAGCAGATGGCTTGGGTTTACTTATGTAGCAAATGATAACAAACTGATTTAAACACATTAACCAATAAAAAAGCTCAAAACTGTGCCCTGTTCCAACAACCTTCAATCAAATGAGTTCTAACTGCTCAGTCCTGTCACTAGGGTGTCAGGGAAACCTATCCACAAAAGTTGGCCTGCTGGAATATGCCTCAGTTTTGAGCTTAATTGTTGGTTAATTTATTTAGATCAGTTTGTGCTCATTTGCTACTTAGCACAGTGTTTGTGCATTGCGCACTGCCACTCAGTGGTGGGCACCATTGGTGGTTATAGACGCAAACAATTTGCCTGCAGATTTTCCCTTAGTAATCTGCTGATGCTCTATCTGTGAGTTCTCATGATTGTCCCTCACTGACACGTGATACATTCAGTGAAGCTCTGAGGTACCAGCACAGATTTTACCCACTAGCTCTTTATATTTTTTGTCCACTTCTACTGTCTTCTACTTTACCTGTTTCTACCTGTCCTTTCCCTGTTTTCTGACCACATCAACATACCTAGTGTTATGGACAGACTAATTCCCACAGTTTCTCCAGCTAACCTGGTCAACATGGGCATCCTAAGGCAATGTAGCATTTGCCTCATGTACACTGACACCCCACTTCTTCTAGTCCACACAAATTCATTGTGTAAGAGATGCATCTATATCAAGAATGTAGAATCCAGGCTCTCCTTCACCAGTCAGTCCATCTGATACGAAGCAGGTTGTCAGCATGCACACATCACCTCCTGTACCTACCAAATCAACAACACATAAACCTAAGCTTACATAAACATCAGAGACCTCCCAAACACAAACACAAGCACACTTCACATAATACATCCTCTGCAGAATATATTAAACATAATATACCACACACCAGTGTCTCACCAGTCAAGCCCATAAGGCATAACACAAAAACAAACATCTTAGTCATAGGGGACACAATTGTGAGCCACACAGATATCCCTCTCAGCAGGTTGGATAAGAAAAAGGTCATGGTCAGCTGTCTGTCAGGTGCCCGGATCCACCACATCACATATGCAGTCAAGTCTCTCAACAACAGGCAATGTTATGACTCTGTCATAGTCTGTGTTGGTGTGAATGACTTGAGAAGCACCTCCCTGGACTATATGAAGAGAGCCATGATCAAGCTCTCAGAGTATGTGTCTCTGGCAGGTATGTCCCTAGCCTTAAGCAGCATTTTACCTTTGCCTGAGATGATACCTCAATACAAACAAAAACTGATTGACTTCAACAATTGGCTTAGTTTCTGGTGTCATTCAAAGGGGATACAGTATCTGTCAGCCTGGGATGATATGGTCAACAGACCTTGATGCTTTGCCAGAGGTGGTCTTTATCTGTCACCCCTGGGGTTTGGTTACTGGCTAAGGCTCTTGCCAACCCCATATTGCCTTTTTTAGGCAATGTCATAAGAACAAAATTCCCCGAAGTAAAAATACCCTCTAACAACAGCCTCCAGTTTATGCTGCTAAATGCTATGAGTCTAAAACAGAAACTGCACTCAGTGGAAGCAGTCCTCACCCTGGAAGATGCTGACATTTGTGCAGTCACTGAGACCTGGTGGACAGCACCCCAGCTATATCAAGTTACATTTCCTTCCACACATTCAGACCACAAACTAAAGGCGTGAGAAGCATCAATATTCATTAAAGATAAATACACCTCTAGATTGGTTAACTGCACAATTCCCTTGAATTGCCTCAGGTGCAATTGACTGTAGGTAAGGCCCATCTTCAGGTCACTGCCAGCTATAGGACTCCCGCCATGAATCAGGACATCCACTCAGCCTACTTAGATCTGATTGAGTCAATCAAGATACAACCAAACATCCTGGTTTTGGGTGACTTTAATTACCCATATATATATGTGTTCTAACTCACTTACCCAAATGTTCCTGGACTTTGTTAAATTCAATGCCTTGATCAGCTGGTTGACTCACCCACAAGGAGCTCAAACATCTTGGACCTGGTGCTCACCAACATGGGGGGACTGCTACACCACCCCCAGTGTGTAGCCATCCTGGGTGAGATGTAACTGCAAATCAGTCTCTCTAGAAGTAACTATAACACAAGACACCCCCTGAGCAACAATTAAACTAAAAAACTTCTCCAAGTCCAATTACAACCTCTTACGTGATGGCATAAATAGCTTCACAGACCCTCACCCACTGATGGGATAGACAGCTATGCTGAATTATGCAACAATGCTTTATACAAGCACCTGTACAATTGTTTTGACACTGCCATACCTGATAGAACCAAAGCAAGATATTCAAGGAAAAACAAACCTGCTCAGTGGACAACTGCCATTAATAGTCTATACAATAAGAGAAATAAATTGCTGTCTAAGAGTAGGAAGGAATGGTCTCAAAACTGGAAATCCTCCCTCCTCAACTTACACAAGCAAATAAGACTCTTAATGAAGTCCTCCAAATCTAACTATGAATCCAAACTAGCTTGCCTAACTAAGAAGAACAACAAGGCATTCTTTGATTATATCTGTAACCTCAAAGGTAAGGCCCGGATTTGTGCTGAACTCATAGTTAATGGCACTACATATATAGAACCTGTGGCTATAGCAAACCTGCTGGTTGTCAGGTACAATGAAAACTTCACTCCACTGTCCCAGCCACATATACCCCAAAGCATCCCTAATACCTTTTCCCCATCTGGTATCTCCAAGGAACAGGTCCTAAATGCCCTCTCCAAGGCCAAAGGCACAGTCTGTATGGGAACAGAAAACATCCTGGGCTGTATTCTACATGGGTTAAAACAGGAATTAGCGTCACCATTGAGCACACTTTTCAATCACAGCCTAAGCACTGGTTTCATCCCAGCAGAATGGAAAACAGCTTCTGTCATCCTCTTGCACAAAGGGGGAGCATCTATGAACTCTGAGAACAATAGACCCATCAGCCTGCCCAGCCTTATCTGCAAGACCATGAAATGCATCATCACGAACATTATTATCAAAGATATAGGAAATCATCAAATGCTCAAACCCACCCAGTTTGGCATTGTCAAGGGGAGAGTATGCCTGATAAACGTGGTGGACATCTTCGAGACAGCCACCAAAGCCCTAGATGAGGGCAGATCTGTGCATATGGCCTATCTAGACTTATCCAAGGCCTTTGATACAATCCCTTAATTAGGCATCATTGATAAACTCACCCAGCTGGGTATTGCCCCATATATTGTCAGGTGGGTTGCAAATTGGCTCACTGATAGAACTCCTACAGTCAAAATAAGGGACTTTACCTCCTACAGCAGACCCATAATCATTGGTGTTCCACAGAGATCGGTTCTGAGAGCACTACTGTTCATAATGTTCTTGAAAACTGCCACATTAATAGCAATACCCTAAGCGCACAATCAGTAGTGAGGGATCTGGGAACAGAGGTTGACAGCAACCTTAACTTTGATCACCATGTCTCCACTGTGGTAAGAATGGCACTTTATAATGCTTATCTCATATGTAAAGGCACTACCTCCAGAAAAATACATTATAACCCACCTAAACTCTTCCCTCATCAGGTCAGTAATAGAGTACAGTGCTCCCTTTGGTATGTTCCTTTCCAAACACCTGCAGCAATTGAAGAGACGACAAAGGTTCCTTACAAAGAAAATTCAGGGTCTTCAAGCTCTGTCTTATGTGGACAGGGTGAAACCATTGTCAGTTTACTCTGTGTCATGCAGACTGCTTAAAGGTGTCCTTTGCTTTGCATATAGAGCAGTCTCTAGCCCAGCTTTAATGGAAGCACTGCATATTCACAAGTCAAATGGCACATGGGTCACTCACTCAAAGGACCTTAACCTGGAATGTGATATCAACAGAACTTGCTGGAGAGACAGATTTGTCTCATAGAGGTTGCCCCACCCTTGGAACAAGCTTCCTTTTCATGTTAAACAAAGCCCCTCATTGGCCCCATTTAAGAGCAGTTTGGACAATTGAATGGGTAACTGGAAACTTACTCCGGGGTTCCACCTGTGTCCCTCTTAGACAGGGGCAGTTAGGTGCTGATTTTAGTGTCTACTTGAACCAGACACACTTGAGAACATGGGTTGAACATGGTTAGGCTTGTAAGAGCCCAGGGGCCTTTAGCCTGGTAACCTCCTATGATCCTATGAACAAATCGCATACTACAAAGTTGCTTTCAGTTTGCATTAGTTACAACACAGTCCATTAAGCTATTTTTTCATCCTTTGAAGCTTTTTATGTGGGTATGACCACTCATAAGTTGCCCAAGTGAACCAAGGAACATTTGTATGCTATTAAAGGAAAATATGAATGTACTGATTTGTTTAAAGATTCCCAGGTATGTGTTAATTTTAAGAAGTTTTATTTCACAGTTTTAGAATATGTTACTTTAGATTACGAAGGTGGGCATTATAAAAAAATTTAGAAAAACAGAAAAATTGGTGGCAAATTTATTTGCAAGATAACAAATTTCCAGGGTTAAATAAGACTGTTAATATTAAATGTTGATATATATATATATATATATATATATATATATATATATATATATATATATATATATATATATATATCTATATATATATATATATATCTATATATATATCTATATAGATATATATATATATTGCTTTTGTTCTTTTGTTTTAACTAAGGAATTGATTGATTAACTATCAAATTGATTGTTAGTTGATTGTTATTGGCTGGCTGTTGTATAAATAATGTCAGTCTCTGTTTTAATGTTTCAGGTGAAGTCTTGTATTGGATGAAAGTGCAAAATTTTAAAGATAATTTTTCTCCTTCACGATCTATGCAGTTATTGAGTGAATTGTTGCTTATTGGTTTTTGTATTTTCACCCCACCTGGCACTGTAGTTTGTTTACATTTGGAAAATACTCTGTTCTCTTCCCATTGTCAAATAATGGGCAGGATTCACGAAGGCTTGCATGGAGTCTAAGAGTAGTTTAAGACTCCATGCAGCCTTAGCGATCCAGGAACAGCCCAAAGTCCGTGTAATAGACAAGCTAAAACATCTCTTACATGGAGTGGGCGTGGATAAGCTAATCATCTCACTTGCAGCTGAATAGCATGCAAATGAGGATGATTAGCGATCCAGGAAGCCCAGAACAGCCCGTGTAAGAGCCATTTTAGCTGCAGAAATGTACTCAGTTGACAACTGAGTACATTTCTGTAAAAACCGCAATGGAGCCATGTCAGCTCCAAATAAAGGGTGCATATGTGTCAGGCAGCATGCCAATGGCCAAATATGTGGCCATTGGCAAGGTAACCTGATGCAAAAATATTAAAAATATAACTTTTTTTTTAAACCCAGCGCAGCCCCGCGCAAACGGGCTGCGCTGTATAAAACATAAAAACGAAGGATATAAACCCACAAATGTGGGTTTTATGCAATACATGGAATGTCAATGCAGGGACCAGCAGACCAAAACCAACATGGCTACCGTGTAGTGGTTGCTAAGGGGGGAAGCTGAGTCTAAGAGATGTAACTAAGCATTAGTAGGCAATCTGATGCAAATGAGTGTTAGGATACTGAATTCCACTGTCACATAGCAAATGAGCACAGTCTGAGTAGTGTAAGAGTTACAGAAGGGGGAGGAACAGAGTAGGAGATAGGTGACATCACAGGGGGGAATGGTAGAAAGAAATGCAGTTCATTGGAAGTCAGAGTTACATGACAGATGTCAGACAAATATCATGGAAATAGGTGTGCCACTAGATAAGCATGAGAAAGTCAAGAAATGGAAGGTGTACACTGTTGCCTACACCAACGTTTCTTGCTGGGCGTGCATGCACACGTGTGCACGCCATGAAGCGCAAGTAAGGCAGTGTGCTCACGTGTAAGGCAGACTGAGCATGTGGGAGCGTGTTGGGAGATGTTTAACACTGTTTGCATGGGTGTGCACACGTTTTAATCTGAATAAGCAGATTCTGAATCGTGTAAGCATGTGTGCGCGCATGTAAGCCACTGTGAGCGTGTTTCTGCTGGTTTGCACACGGCTCCTCCCTGAGGAAACAGAAAGGAAAAAGGAAGCAACAGATTTAGTAGGAAGCTAGCAGGGAATACTGCTGGAGCTAGCAGGTGAAAACAATTAGAAGCAGGCAATTACACAGGCAGAATAGTAGCCCAGCCCAGCACTTAAAACTCTGCAAACAGCAGTGCAGGATGTTTCTCTCAAGAGACACTGCAAGACGTGAGTAAGTTATTAGAAGTGAAAACTGAAAAAGCTGAACTCAGAGCAGAAATGTTAGGGGCTGCCATAGCTGTCATAATGAGACATAGGCGACTTGCTGAGGGTGGTGACAATGCAGATGGTGCCAGACAACCCACAGTCAGGAGACAGAGAAGAGTGTACAGGCCCAGGGTCACCTACCACGGGTTACATGAGCTGGAGATAGTAGAGCACTATAGACTGGACAGAGACCTCCTGCAGCAAATAGTGGAGCTGTGCAGGCCATGCCTCACACACAGAACCAAAAGAGGGGAACCCATCCAAGAGGAAACCAAGGTATGTGTTGACCTAAGAATACTAGCAACAGGTACCTTCCAGAGACCAACTGGTGATATGATGGGGATATCACAGGCATCAGCCTCCAGGGTACTTCACCAGTTCCTGGATGCCATGTCAGCACATGGAGGTGATCATGTATATTTCCCCAATGCCCGTGAGGTATTGGCCAGCAATATGCGTCTCTTCCAGCAAATAGCGGAATACCCTGAGGTAGTGGGTGCAATAGACTGCACGCACATACACATCAAAGCACCAGCCGGTGAGTGGGGTAGGGCATACATCAACCGCAAGGGCTTCCCCTCCATCAACTGCCAGGTCGTGTGTGATGCCCAGGGCATAATAATGAATGTGTGTGCTGGCTGTCCTGGGAGCTACCATGATTCCCACATCTGGCATTTGACGCAGCTGTACCAGACATTTGCCAATGGGGACATCCCGTACAGACACCTAGTGGGGGATGCAGGTTATGCACTGGAGCCGTGGCTGATGACACCCATCAGAAATGCACACACACCTGAACAGGAACGCCATAATGAGGCACACGCACAAACACGTAATGTAATAGAGCGTGTGTTTGGGCTGCTCAAGTCACGATTCCAGTGTCTGGACACATCTGGTGGAGCCTTGCAGTACACACCAACTACATGTACCCAGATTGTCATGGTATGTGCTATGCTACATAATATGATCTTGCGAAAACAGCTGCAGCAGGACCAGCATAGGGCCAGGCCAAACAGCCCCCCACCATTGCCAAGGCCATCACAGGCAGAGCGTGACTCAGAGGAGGAACAACCTGAGCCTGCCCCAGTAGGCAGAAGGAGGCATGCCCAGTATGCCCTGGCCTTGGCAAAGAGGCAATGCATAGCACATACACTGGCTCAGTAGGAACCCAGGGAATGATACCCCCTCTGACTCACTCAAATAATAACATGGATGCCTACAATGACATGATCTGCTCACAAACATGTACAGGGAAGTGTAATATGCGCATCTGACAGAGGCAGCCCTGCAGCACCACCTGAGGCATGAATGCCATGTGTTAAGTAATGTAACACCATGCACTATATGCACACCTGAGGACCCTGACTAACATCCTACCCTCACCAAGCATCATGCCACAATATGACAATGAGATGATTAAGTACAATAATTGACTGAAGTATCGCAGTTAGTCAAAGGGGATCCAATGTGTGCCAGTCTGGGATGACATGCTGAGCATGACATGATGCTCCACCTGCTAGGACTGGCGTGCACCTATCAGTGCAGGCAGTATGGATACTGGCAAAGGCTGTTGTTACCCACAGTGTGCCCTGAATAGGTAAGGCTCAAAACACAAACCTATCTCCATAGGTATCAGAAGGGATAAGAATAAGATAAGGGATAAGTCGAAACAGCAAGATGCATGCAGTCTAAACTCACCCAGTATGGAGAATGTTGATATCTGTGCTGTAACAGAAAACTGAGTCAAGGCTCACAACAGCACCCTAACACTACCAGGTTACACCTCATACTGTGCTGTACAGCCTCAAAACATGGAACAAGCTACAAAAGGAGGGTGACTAGCAAGAATTGTCAAGGATAACCACACCCCCATGTTGGTACCACAACAAGAAGCAGCATGGACTAGCCATGTTCAAGTAACAGTGGCAAAAACTGCCCCCAGTTCATAGCCTGCTACAGACTACTGTCCCAACACCAGGAACTGCACCTGGCCTATGCTGGAATACATGAATATATCAAGTCCTCCAAACCACATTATATTGGGTGACTGAAAATACCCAGACATAGACTGGGATCATTATACTAGATTCATAGAATCCATAAATCAAAAGGCCCAGGAACAACGTATCACTCCCACAAGAGGGGTAAGCATACTGGATGTGATAATCAGCAACATGGGTACTGGATGGCAAGATGAGAAGTGTATTGCACACTGGTAAAACCAGACCATAGAGTAATCACACTGGATATGCAAATCCTGACCACAGTCCCTGGCCAGAAAACCACAGTGGAAAACATGTGTAAAAGCAATATTTGCACTCCTCCAAACTGATGTGGAATCCATTAAAGGTCCTGTGCAGGTGCAAAATATGGGCCACACCTCAGAACCTGTAATACAGCCATTCCATGAACACTGCCAGGAATGCTTGGATTATGCAATCCTAAATTAAAACAAGACACAATGCCATACACGCAGGCATCTGGCATGGTGGACACCAGCCATAACCAAACCATGCAAGAGAATGAGGAAGCTACTACATGATAGAGCAAACATAAACAATGAAGTAATCACTGATCAGTAGTATGTCAATAAAATATGTCCAGACATACAATCCACTAAGGCCAGCCACAACAAGTTGAATCTGTGAATCCTGAGGCAATGTTACACCTGCCCCAAGTACACAGACAACCCCCAACTCCACCCATGAAATACAAATATATGTGAGAGATGCAACCATCTATCCAAACTGGAGGCTGAGCTCCCTCAACTCAGTACTCCCAAAACTAGTCAGGAGGAGAAGGTAACCACATACACCACAAACACAGTCCCACATAGACCTATCACAACTGCAAACCAAATACATAAACACAGAAAAACATTCCCGGAGGCCCAAATTGCAAACACAGCACACCAACAGAGGCCTCTAAAGCAGACACCCAATCAAACAACCTCCAAACATAGCACATGCAACACATAGTACACAAAGCTGGTGTGCCAAACAGTCACAGGCCAGAAGGAAAAACAACATGCCTGATACAGTTGTAATAGGTGACTCTATAGTCAGACACACTGCTGTCCCGTACACCAGACTGAACAAGGGAAAGGGTACAGTAAGCTGCCTGTAGGCTGCCACAATACGCCACATAACAGAAGTATGCAGGTCACTCCAAAGCAAGTAAAAATATGATGCAGTCATAGTCCATGCTGGTGTGAATGACCTGAGATGTACCTTCCTAGACTACATGAAAAGAGACATAGATGAGCTCTCTGATTATGTAGTCCAGGCCGGTATGACACTCACCGTTTGCAGCATCCTACCCTTACCAAGAATAATGCCACAGTACAAACACGGAATGATCAGTCATAGCAAGTGGCACACTTACTGGTGTCATTCCAAGGGGATCCAATGTCTGTCTGCTTGGGATGTCATGCTTGACAAGCCATGCAGCTGTTCTTGGGATGGCTTGCACCTGTTACCCCATGGGCATCTAGATATTGGATAAGGCCTTTGCCACCTCCATAGAGCCTTTTGTAGGCAAGGCTGAAAAGACTGACCCACCACCCTAGAAAACATAAGTGGAAAGAAACATAAGGGTAATGCTGACCAATGCCAGATGTGTAAACCTCAATATGCATGCTCCCAAGGCCATCCCCAGTATGGAGAACATCAATGTCTGTGCAGTGACAGAAACCTGCTGCAAGCCTCCTGACAGCACACCAGCACTACCAGGTTATACCACATATCATGTGTCATGGCCCCAAAACCTGGAACAAAACATAAAAGGAGGGTGAGTATCCATATTCAGCACAGACACCCATACGTCCAGGTAACTGACAATGCACAAGGCATTGGAGTCCACCCATGTGCAACTAACTGTAGGCAAGACTGCTGTACAGTCTGTAGCATGCTACAGACCACACTCTCATACACAGGAACCCCACCCAGCCGTCCTGAAGACACTGGACAGTATGAATGTCCCACCAAATACCAAACAAGGAACCACAAATTACCACATAGGTGGTAAACCATTATGTATGGAAGGAGTAATCAGGGACCTAGGGACACAAGTGGACAGTAACCTGTTATGTGACACTCACATTGCCAATGTGGCTAGGAAGACTGTCTACATTTGACACCGTATCAGGAAAGGATTCACATCTACGTCAACAGTGGTCATTGTGCCCCTATACTGTTCTCTTATCACACCCATAATCTAGTACAATGCCTCATATGGGATGTACCTTACGTGACACCTGCAGCAGTTAGAAAGACCTCAAAGGTACCTCGCCAAGAGGATAAAGGGTCTCAAATATATGTCATATGCTGCCTGGCTGTAGACACCCCAGCTGAATGCAGTCACATACTGCCTACACAGATGCATTGCATGCCTGTTGTAGAAGGCCATGCCCAACACAGGAGTAATGGACATGCTCCACCCCAGAAAACTCAAAGCCATCGAAGCTGTGAGAGTGAGAGATGTCAACCTCAACAAATAATGAAATAGGATGTGCTGGTGGGACAGATACATAATCCAGAGGCTCCCCACACCCTGGACCAGAATCCCACTCCATGTTAGGCAGAGCCCCTCACTGACACTCTTCAACAGGAATCCTGCCAAGTGGATGGATGATTGTAGAGTTACACTGGGGGTCTTCACTGTGTCATGTCCAGACAGAGGCACAGCAAAGCAAATCATAAATGGCCATAATATTCACATAGCAAGGGGTGGCAAAAGTCACACACACTCTGGATAGGCTAACAAATGCCCTAGGGTGGATAGCCTAGTATGAACCTATGAACCTATGAAGATACAAATTGTACAGGACACTAAGGATAATCCCAAGGCTTTCACAACTGATGGTAGGAACAGTGTTGGGAATTCACAGATATGCTCTGAATCACACAAATATAACAAACACACACACATATTGCCAACATACATCCTGACAGGTGCAGTGCAAACCCCCCCCCCCGAATGCAGAATATCTATCCCAGCAGACTGCTGTCCCCCTGACATTGCAGATGCTGAGGCAACAGCCAGCATCTACAAAGCAAAACACACAGCAGCAATGGTATGAGATGGTGTCCTGGGCTGAGTGCAACATGGACTCCAAGATGAATGGAATGCCAAATCACACTACTGCTCAATGTCAGCCTTACCACAGAATATGTACCCAAAGAGCAGTGTACAACAACAGTGGTCCTTCTCAACAAAGGTGTTGCCTGAATGGATACTGAAAACTACTACCCCAGAATCCTGAGAAGCTCGGTCTACACAGCTATGGAAAGGATCAGCATGTACCACAGACATAAAGATATTGGGGACCTACTGACACCGGACCCTACCCAGTGTGGCTTTCTTAAGTGCAGATCCTGCCCCTAAACATGTTTGACTCAATTGAAACAGTCATTAAGGTCATTGATGAGGGCAATGTGGTCCACACAGCGTAGCTGGACCTTGCAAAGGCTTCTATACAATACCCTACGTGTTCATTATAGATAAGCTCACCCGCTTAACTATAAACCCCTCTGTCAGTAGAGGGTTGCAAACCAGACCAAGGACAGAACAGACATGGTCAGACATGCTGCAGCCATGTCAGACTACAAACCAGATATAACTGGCATCCCACAAGGCTTGGTCTTGGGATCTCCTTCGTCTGGTATATATGTCCCATAGGTACAGGCAAACATGGAAGGACTGTGTCTGAACATGTTTGCAGAGGACTACAAACTGCTCACCATATATGATCCACCAGCTGACACAAGCATCCCACAAAAGGGCCACATAGAAACAGACAACTGGTGCCATAGCCATGTCAGCAAGCTAATTGCAGAAAAGTGTATAGTCAACCCCCGTGGATATACAGTAAGTGCCCACCAATTACCACATAGGTGTTAACCCATTATGTAGTTAACATGTAATGAGAGACCTGGGGACACAAGGTGATAGATATCCTGCATTGGACAAACATGTGCTGTAGTGTTTACAGAAACATACCATATACCCACCTAATCATGAAGGTTGTCAGATCTAGATAAGGGGAGGTCATTGTGGCTCTGCAGTCATCCTTCATCAACGGTACAATTGACTAAAATAGCCCCTGTGGGATGTACCTCAGCAGACACCTCCATCAACCGTAAAGTCCCCAACAGTGCCTCACCAGGAGTATCAAAGAGCTTGCACAGATGCCATGTGTTGCCTGTGTTGCTGGTATCAATAAACATGCTGCACCTTGTACAATCTGAATGGCAGTGAGCTATGCACACGAGAGACCTAAACCCCTGCACTGACTTACATAGGACATGCTGTACTGCATGATCCATAACACAGAAGCCACCCCCACCCATGAGTGAACTCCCAGTACAGGCTACCCATAGAGTCACTTATCAATTTTCCTCAATAGGAATCTTGATGAGTGGATGGGAGATGGTAGCTTTATCCTGGGTATCACTGTCATGTCACAGGTAGACAGAGGCACAGTATACTAACCATGACATATGTCATGGCAAACTCCACTTACAATGTGTGTTGAAGGACAAACACACTCTCCAACTAGCATTAGACATGGACTAGGGCACATCGCTAGTGTTTGCAAATGTACACCTATGTTGTGGAATACACTACCAATGTTGGACAAGCCTAGTTTAAGTAGTTCATATCTGAACAGAATGCAACATGGTCAGATGTACACAACTGGCCCCTAACCAGCTGTTGTGCTCACTATCGAAATGTAAAGCAGTGATAGCACTAAAGCCCAGGATACTGTCCACCACAATCAAAGTACTACCAGTAAACTATACAGTACTACAGCGTTAGGTCAGTGTGAAAGGATGTTGATAACTGTATGCAAAGTATCCCATGCAAACACTGCAGGCACAGTATAATCCTGTTGTGTTCACACACAAAGCAGTTGTACAGTAACTACACAATATGACACACAACACACAACCATAAACGGGTGATATTTGTTGAAGTTCACACTCATCCACAAATGTGGTGGGCTGCAGAGTTCAACATATGGAATGCTCACACTGGGCATGCTCACACACTTTTATAAATGAGACATATGTCAGACAACATGCCATGGGAAGGCTGAACTGGGCATGCTCACACACTTAGGACAAATCTCAGTTTAGCAGTTGGACACACATATCTGGTATTTTACGTGTTATTCCAGAAACCAACCACATTACAGCAGTCTGCCCAGTGCACACAGTTAAATGACTACAGAGGCATATGTGATATAGTGGATTCCTCCCATATGCAAACATCTTCCACAGATGCACAAGTTGTTCATACAAACAGGGAATGCTATGGCAATAAAGATGTGCAAACAGTCTATCAGCAACAAATAATGTGCATTTGACAATTAAACATATGGGTGTAGAGGTCAACACTAGGCTGTTTGCCCTAGGGAATGACAGCTTAGCCAGAATGTGCATGGCGTCTGCCTCCCCACAGGATGCACGTTCCCATTTCTAAACACCGATGATGTCAGCACCCTATAAGTACAGCAGGAGAAAAAAAGCTTCCCAGTAATGCAAATAGCGCGCTCTGCTAATGCATCTGTCATAAATACCATAACATAGTTAGATAGGGGTTTGAATCTTATAAATGTTCAGTGTGAGTGGGGTTGGTGTGTGTGTAAGTCTGTGGGAGAGAAATGTCCCTTTTGGCAATTGGGAAAACGCACTACAGGATGCACATTCCCCTTTCTAAACACAGATGATGTCAGCACTCTATAAGTATAGCAGGATAAGAGAAACCTCCCATTAATGCGAATAGTGCGCTGCGCTAATGTGTCCATCTCAAGTGCTATTATATAGTTAGGTAGAGGTTTGAATCCTGCAAGTGTGTGTGTATGTCTGAGGGGGGTTTGTGTGTGTGAGGAAAATGTCTCTTTTGGCAACTAGGAGAACAGACTACAGGATGCACATTTCCTTTTCTAAACACTGATGATGTCAGCACCCTATAAGTAAAGCAAGAGAAGGGAAATTTCCCAGTAATGCGAATAGCGCACTCTGCTAATGTGTTCGTGTTGAATGTCATAACTGAGTCAGATAGGGGTTGGAATCTTGCAAATGGCAAGTGTGTGTTTTTGGCTGAGGGGGGTTAGTGTGTGTGAGGAAAATGTCCCTTTTGGCAACTAGGTGAACAGACTACAGGATGCACATTTCCCTTTCTAAACACTGATGATGTCAGCACCCTATAAGTACAGCAAGAGAAGAGGCACTTCCCAGTAATGCCAATAGCACTCTCTGCTAATGTGGCAGTCTCAAGTGTCATAACATACCCAGGTAGGGGTTTGAATCCTGCAAATGGCAAGTGTGTATTTTTGGCTGACGGGGGTTAGTGTGTGTGAGGAAAATGTCCCTTTTGGCAACTAGGTGAACAGACTACAGGATGCACATTTCCCTTTCTAAACACTGATGATGTCAGCACCCTATAAGTACAGCAAGAGAAGGAAAGCCTGCCAATAATGCGAATAACTCACTCTGCTAATGTGTCTATCTAAAGTGTCATGACATAGTCAGATAGGGGTTTGAATCCTGCAAATGGCAAGTTTGTGTTTTTGGCTGAGGGGGGGTTAGTGTGTGTGTGAGGAAAATGTCCCTTTTGGCAACTAGGTGAACAGACTACAGGATGCACATTCCCCTTTCTAAACACCGATGATGTCAGCACTCTATAAGTATAGCAGGAGAAAGAAAACTTCACAGTAAAGTGAATAGTGTGCTCCGCAAATGCGTCTGTCTTAGCTGTCATAACATAGTTAGATAGGGGTTTGAATCCTGCAAGTGTGTGTGTTTGGCTGAGGGGGGGGTAGCATGTGTGTGAGGAAAATGGCCCTTTTGGCAACTAGGAGAACAGACTACAGGATGCATATTTCCCTTTCTAAACACTGATGTCAGCACCCTATAAGTACAGCAAGAGAAGCAAAACCTTCCACTAATGCAAACAGCGCACTCTGCTAATGCATCTGTCTCGAGTATCATAACATAGTGAGATAGGGGTTTGAATCCTGCCAATGGTAAGTGTATGTTTTTGGCTGAGGGGGGTTAGTGTGTGTGAGGGAAATGTCCCTTTTGGCAACTAGGTGAACAGACTACAGGATGCACATTTCCCTTTCTAAACACTGTTCAGCTGAAGGCCATGGCACTGGCACAAGTTGTCTGTTTCTATGATGCCCCTTTGGAAGATGCTTGTGTCAGCTGGAGAGTCGATTATGGTGGCCAGTTCACAGTCATCTGCATATTTGGTCAGCCACAGTCCGTCCGTGTTGGCCTGTACCTCCAATAAATATATACCAAACAAGAGCGGTCCCATGACTGAGCCTTGTTGGACACAACTCGTAACTGGTTTGGAGTCTGGCATGGCTCCAGCAATTCTAACCATGTGGGTTCTGTCCTTGAGCCACTGTGCAATCCATATAGTGACATAGGGGCTTATATTTAAGCTGGTGAGCTTCTCTAGAATGCCCAAGTGGGGTATTGTTGTGAAGGCTTTTGCGAGGTCCAGGTAGGCTGTGTGAACCACCTTCCCCTCGTCAATGGCCTTGGCGACTGTTTTAAAGAAATCAACCAGGTTAAACCTGGTAGTGCTGGTGTGCTCTCAGTAGCCCTGAACCAGGCATCTGTTACTGCACAGATATCGATGTTCTCCATGCCAAGGAGAGTTTTGGGTGCATTCTGGCGTTGGGTAGCATTACTCTTAGTTTCTTATCCCTTGTGATACCTATAAAGGTGGGTTTGTCATTTGAGCCTTGCCTAACATAGGCACTATGGGGGTAGCAAGAGCCTTTGCCAATATCTGAAAGCCCAGGAGTGACAGGTGCAGGCCGTCCCTAGCGAAGCAGGTAGTTCAACAGAAGATGAATATGTGAAGGTGTAGTGCCTGTGATTAGTTAGCAGTAGCATATATGACTGCTCACGTGGACACATGCCAGGTAAGTCATATGCACTGTGTCACAGGCAATGTACATGTGAACAGGACAAACAGTGACATCCTGTCAAGTGGGACATGGACATACATATAGTAAGCTATGCAGATGGCACTAGGAGTCCACAGAAGCTCTATAACTATGCATTGCAGGTGTGATCAGTATTCCAGGGTAATTGCAAGCAAACATGCATGCAAACAAAGCTACAGTAAACAGGGCTGCATGTAGTCCATTGTACAACAAACAAGCTGTACCACTTCCAGTAGGTAACACTGCAAATATGCATGCACAATGCACATGTATATGGAAATACATGGGTCAGATGGCTAGGGTCCAGTCTCAGTGCACACAAGTGTACAGACCATGTACTGTCAGGATGTACAATAACTGGATGGAAACCCATGTGTTCATACCTGCAGTAATACACATGTCAAATAACAGACACTGAGCGTTCACTCAGTGGTTCCATACTTAGTAGGATGTATGCTACCTGGCCTGCCACCACAGTATCCCTGACATATATGGGGACTCTCCCTCCTATGACAGTTAGTTTTGTGTATTGGGGCTGTCTAGCATGGTATGAGATGTGAGCATGCAGTGCTAGGGTGCTCCTGTGTGTCCTGTACCAGTCGTGTAGTACTGCACACATATCAACATCCTCAAACAACTGCATTGCAGAGTGCAGTGTGGGCAGCATGCCACTTGCAATTTACATGTCCATCATTGTGTATTACTACATTCATTACCTTATCCCCTGTGCTACCTATGTATGCAGCCTTCTATTGACATCATTACCACCAGTATGCCAACATGTGCAGATGATACACTATGGTACTTACCATGGGTGTAGACAACAGTACATGACAATCACACACTTACTGCATCAGGCATGCTGTGATATACCCACAATTAATTCAGCACACAGTACTGTTAACAACATGATACTATTACTACACATCTATGTGGTCACCCTGTGCATCAGCAACATGTTAACCTGTACCTGCTCAGTTGTTACAGATTGCAGGAGGTGGCACAGTTTCATCATATGCACAGGGTGTGAACTTGGTATGCCTGAGTCAGCCACCAATACCACCGATTGACATGTATGTGTATGTGTGTTGGTGAGGGACAGCAGTAGAAGGTGGGGCAATGTTGATGCAGTGTGTGTGTGTATGCGGTAGCCCTAGGTGTTGTCAATTTGCATGTTTGTATGGATGCACACAGTTCCACCTCATGGCTGCCATATACTGGTGTTTGTGGACAGCCACAGACTGTACCTGCCAGGTCATACAGATCAGTGTCTCTGGCAATGGACACGGTACCTGTGCCTTGCAGGGGTGCTATGGACCGTATCCGGTACCAACCCAGACTGGGTACTGTCATCAGAAGCAGGTGTTCATTGACTGGACACAGATCCCTGTCGGGCCTGGCCAGAGCCACGTGCACGTGGTCTCCTGGGGCGGTCTGACAGCACAGACCCAGCATTGCTGGGGCTGCTGCTGGCACTACGGGGGTGGCCGCAGCCCTGTTGTCGTCTGTGATGACTGCCAGCTGCTGCTGTTGCTGGCATATGGCCACGTCGACGCCTCAACCACCCACCATCACCCTGGCTCATGGACATGTGGTTGTGGAACCGGTCTAATATGTCCCCACAATGTCTGTCTATGACATCGGTGAAATCACGGATGGCAGCCGCAATGTCACGCATACTGTCAGTCATGGCTGTATGACATGCTCCCTCAGACCCTGTCTGGTGTACCATTCCATACGTGACTGTGCCTGCATGACAGCCCGAAACATAGCTGAGGTTGTAAGACCTCTGTGGGAACAACTGACAGGGCAGTACGCCCACGGATGCTCCCACGAGAACCCCTGGACATCTGTCTGTATGGTACCATCTCTGGGCCATGCCCATGGCTGCTGTGTGGGGAGGCATGTGCCACAGATACCACATTACCCTGGTCAATGCCCACTGTATGCTGTTCATCACCTAAGGACATTGGTGACAAAGGGTGTATTGGCATGATAACTGTGCGCATTGATGGGGTTGACAGCTGTGTACTGTCAATGGCTGACCAATGGCGGACCCTGGCATACCTTCCTGTGCCATTACACAGATGTCATCCTTATCAGTACCCATGGCACCTGATTCAGGTTCCCTGCTACATGACACCAGAGCAGCACCAGAACCTGTGGGAGGGAAACAGGAAACACAGTTTACAATGTCTACACATTACCAGTGATGCACAGGTGCACACATGCACACATGCACACATGCACATGTGCACACATGCACACATGCACAGGTGCACACATACACACATGCACACATGCACACATGCACACATGCACACATGCACACATGCACAGGTGCACACATGCACACATGCACACAGTTTCACACAATTGTACAGTACTCAGTATGCTTGATATCAATGCACAGACACAGACACACCTACATGCATACAAAGAGCACTACTAAGTGAGCCAAATAGTACTATTACTATCAAGACTATTACAGGAATTGTTAATACACACTCACCAGCATGGATAGGCTGCATTACTGTTATACCAGAGGGACCTGCAGACGTGAAGAAACTAATGTCAGTGGGCACAACTGTGCCATTGTTACTGAGTATGATACAGGTCAGTAGTACAACAGTCGCCTTTCACAGGTCAGCTGCTAATATTGATGATATCACACTTGCACATTAAATACTATGGTGACAGCTACAAACCAAGGACACACCTCACACATGCATTAACTACCAGTGTACACAACAGTCAACTATACATATGGCATATTACCTGCATGTTCACTGTCTTGCTGCTGCGTGGCTCCAGCCTCCATCATAATGCATGTCTGCTGCTGTTGTTGTTGCTTGCGGACTGGAGCCACTACACTCATGAGTAGTCCCTACAGTCTGGTGAGTGGGGGATGTGTAGCCACCCCACCACCTGTGGCGACCTGTTGCCTGTGGATATCCGACGCACGCTGATGGACATGCCTGATTAAATCACTGCAGTGATGTCATACCTGCTCATATGTCCTATTATGCGTGCCTATGCCATTTACCCAACGGACAAGGTCTTGCCACAGTGCAGCCCTCTCCTGCTGATTCTGGCTGGTGCAGAAAAAGAGTATTGCATAATCCCTCACCAGGCTCTGGTGTATCTCCTCATCCTCAGCTGTGGAGTAAGTGGGATTCCGTGGGTGGGCCATGTACCTGAGAAAGAAAATAACCAGATATCAGCAATATATGTCAGCAGAATTTGGCACACATACTACACATGCTACTCGACTGTTATGGTACAACATATCTCACATATATAGCATCTGTCTGTCTATTGGTGGATACGCATGTAAATGGCCAGGTATCAGTGCTCAGCCAGCAACTGTGCAACAGTACCTGGCACACTCCATACGACATACTACCAAACCCCAGCAGTCAGAACACTGATTTAGGTCAAGAGCACCTCCTAACTCTGGGGGTTTGTATCTAGGTACTGTATTGCCTACATCATCAACTACTGTGAGCTGACCACACACTGATTGCCCTGGATATACATATCCCACCTCCACCACCAGCACAAATGACTATAGTGAATAACATTACAGATGCAAACTTTACACTTTGTAACAGTGACATGGTATCCTTTCAGCCCACTGGGCCAGTGGCAGATACAACCCACAATGCTGACCCCTACACAATTGCTTTCTACAGACATCTCCGCGAATGCATGGATCATGCAATCCCATATATGACCAAGACACTCTCCACAAAGGGACAGCATCCTGTCTGGTGGACCCCAGCCATAGACAGATTGTATTACTAAAGATGGAAGCTACTGCAAGACAGAGCATAATTCCATAAAGGGAGGGCATGTCTGAGCAGCACTAGTAAGGATCTATTTTCCATCATAGAAACATCCATGGGCAACTTTGAGAGGGAAATCAAGAGGGACACTACAGATAACCAGAAGGCCTTCTTCAGTTATGTTAGCAACCTGGTCAGGATCCATCCTCTATGCCCATAGTTAGTACACAACAACAAATATTTCACTGACACCACAGATATTGACAACATTGTGGCAGACAGGTTCAGTGCAGGTGTCACCCTGCCCTCTCCCCCAAAATAAGACATAGTTATCCCAGCTGACTGTAACCTCCCTGTCATCACAGATGTCCAGGTGAGAGCCACCCTCAGGACAGCAGAATACACAACATGAATGGGACCTGATGGTATCCCCAGTTGCATACTACATAAACTCTGACAGGAGTTAAACACACATATAGAAGTGCTATGTAACACTAGCCTGACTACAGGATATGTACCTGTACACTGGCGCACAGCAGCAGTGGTTCCACGCAACGAAGGAGGCACCTCAACATACCAAAACAATACAACACAATACATTATATTACAATACAATACTATACAATATGCTATTGCCCCTGGGACTACAGCAGCGTACTGTTCAGCTACCCTGACCATTGTGACACATGTTTTGTGATGGTACCTGCTGCTGTCACACAGTTACACAGGGTGACTCATATGGCATATTACCTATCTGACTAACATTCAGCAGGGGTATGTGTGACATGTACTCATGGGGAGTCTTGCTTCTTAACACTGTGTGGTTTATTGCTGGGTATGTCTTATCTGTGGGTAGGAACTTTTACCTCCACATGTGCACTCTATTGCAGTGGCACGGACGACACACAGCATTTAGGTTGTGGATGGTGTGAGGTGTTACTATGGTTGTTGGACATCTGCCATGGGTGTGACTTACATATGTAAATCCGGGAGTGGTAACCTCTATGTGGGTAGTATATGTGTAATCTGTGGTGTTGTCAGTCACTGTGCATTGGTAATGTGTTTGAGTGCATTGTCACTGTGTCCATCTCCATATCTTTAGCTGTCATGTGAGGTCCATACAATGGCATCCATTATGTGGTGTGGAGGGGTACACCGACCTACATGACCATAGCTGACACACCATGTTCACTGACACATACCATGTGCAGGTATTCCAGGGATAGTGTGCCACTGTGAATATCATTGGGGCCACTATTGTACACATTTATGACCCTGTTCTCCCCTGACACATGCAGTGGTGGGCAGCCAATCACATATCTGGTGGTTACTGGTGTAGGTGATTTGAAATGTGGTATGGTACTCCGGTTTTGACACTGATGTACACTCCATGCCTTTGTCACCAGGCACCTGTTGCAATACATCTGTACACATGTGCCTCACTCAGAATTTATATACATCTCTCTCTCTCTCTCTCTATATCTATATATATATATATATATATATATATATATATATATATATATATATATATATGTATATATATATATATATATATATATATATATATATATATATATATATGTCTGTATACATATACATATATATATATATATATATATATATATATATATATATATATATATATATATATTGATGTACATATATTGCTATAGATGTGGAGAGGGGGCACAGAGGGGTGAGAGTGACAGAGGGGTGGGACAGGGTGTGTTGAAGGTTGTCATATACAGTCATACCTGTAGATAGTCAGATCAGTCTGTCTATGTATATGTATCTACATATATCTATATATGTATGTGTGCATTACATATATATGTTTGTACAATATTCTATCTACATCTGTCTATGTATTCCTACATCTCTCTCTCTATGTATGTATACATATATGCATATCATATATATATATATATATATATATATATATATATATATATATATATATATATATACACATACATATGTTGACATACATACGTATCGATACGATAGACAGGTATATCAACATGTTTGTCTACCATACTGTATACTCACACTAACATACTGCTAAACATACATAACTGTGAAACCTACTTTGTACATGGCACTACAACCTACAATCAACCAACATTGATATCTGCACATAGATGCTCTCACATACAAATGTATGTACAGCCTTCACTGATAGTTGCTGTATGTCCCCTGCCCTTTACACATCTTCATATACATATGGGTACAGACCAATGACACATATGGAGGGTTCACAGTATGTAGACCTTTATAGTATTACTTTACATTACCTGTGTTTGTCACAGCTGCTTGTGTTGCCATCTGGTTCTCTGTCCTGCTGCTCCACTTCCCAGTTTTCAGCTTTCAGGTGGCTGTTGCTGAACAATTTGTTTGTGTCTGCTTAATTGCAATTTTCTCTGTCTCTGTCTGTCTCTCTCTCTCTGTCTGTCTGTCTGTCTCTCACGTCCTTCTCAGGGTGCAATGAAAGTATTGCATGTGTGGACTGGGAGTACAGCATACTTTTGTAGGTATCTGCATATGCCCATGTGATGGCCTATGCACCAATTGTTAGCCAGCATTTGCTAGTTGCATGCAGCCAGTTGTGTACTGATTGCAGTTCTCACTGTGATTTCAGAACAGTGCTATAAAAAGGTATGTGAGATAGGCATAGCCCTTTCAGATTTTTAAGGGCAGGGACCATGCTGTTATGCTGTGGACAATGTTCTGTGAGTGTAAAGATTGGTATCTCTCTCATATTTCCAGGTGTGTTGTAGATTAACATTCCTCCATTCATTTCTCCAGTTTCCTGTACTAACTGTGTATGTACACTGACACCTACAACTACTACTACTGTTAATGTGTGTGTGTGTGTGTGCTTTCCTTTCACTTTTGCTTGCACTTTGTTGCTAAGGCTTCAATAGTTGCCCTTTACAGTCACTACTTGTATGCCTGCTAGGTGTCCTGACTGTAGTGTGCTGCTGTAGCTTTCCTATTTTCCATGTACATTCACACCTCAGAATGCTTGCTATATCTGCTAGGGTGTTACAGCATGCAGTGTGGTCTGGCCATGGTGTGGGCCTTGACATCTGTTAGGGTATATGAGTATGCTGCTGAGCAGGCCCCAGAGACTTTCAGGTTCATCTGTTATCTGCCTCATGGAATGGTACATATCAGTGGGGTACACCCATTAAAATGTCTGGTATGCTGCAGTTGTGACTGTGGGTTAGCATGAGCATATGTATTACTACACTTTTTCTGCCATGCAAGTGGTGAATATTTTCAGGACTCCATAGTTACCATTGCATGTGTTACACCTTTCTGCCTACTGTTTGTACATTTCACATGGAGTCTGTGGGGCATCCCTGTAAGTCATTCACTGTTGCTATGTCTAGGCTCTTAACTATTCAAATATGGTGGTGTCAGACCCATCATGTGTACAGATATTTGCAGGTTGTCCACATTTCTGCCTCATATTTTGGTCAATATCTCACGGACACCTTTTTCTGGCAAATCACTCTGGGCTCAAGTCAGAATATGGTGACAGACATTCAAGTTTCAAACTTCATACCCTTCCAAACATCCCACAAAATGCAGACCCTGTTACTCTCTGAACTGTCTGCGTTTGTTGTAACATTATTTGTAATGTGTCCCTGGTTTTGGGCCTTTGCTCCACATATTTTATTACTTGGTCCAGATGTCTTCCTGTAAGAGGTTGTGGGGTATGAGCAGTGATTATCCTGCTGTGAGTATGTGTGTGGCTTGCAATGTGCTATAGTGACATTATTACCTACTAGCTACCAACTAGCATGGCTGTTTCTGTTCACACACTACTATTATGGAAATCCACTAGTTTTGATAGTAATTCTAAATGGCATGCTTTGTGTACTACACATCTATATTCCCTTTACATTAATTCCTACTATTACATGATATATTTATTTTAGCACAATGCTCTTGTATAAGAGTCATGGCTTAGTGGTAAGTCAGGCCGACTACGGTTTCCAAGGTCCTGGGTTCGGGACTGCCAGTGGGATTTTATTTTGCTTCTGAACTGACTACAAGACCTGTCAATCAAAGTGACTAAGGCACTTTTAAGCAGTTGTAACCGGGTTAGCGCTGGTTTGCGTGGAGCTCCCGCATGCACACTGGCGTTTAGCTCCGCACACACAAGCGCACACCCGCTTACAACCGCTTAACGGTGCTTACTCTGGCGCACACCCGTGCTATTTTCTTTGAAAGAAAAGAAAATGGGGAGACAGGAAAGTGGTGAAAAAGGGGTCACAAATGGGGTAAGACAGTAGGGAAACAAGCTTGGGATGTGCATGAAGGATGTAGGTAAGGCCCATAGCTGCCCATTTCTTCATTAGCAACAGCTGTGCATATGTATGTAATTTGGTGTGACATTTGAAACCTTACACCCCTGACAGAGGTGTCAGGACAACAATAATACTTGTTGTACAGCCAATAGTAATTGATAGGTTCCATGTAGAGCAGACATGTGTGCGGAATGGGCAGCTATGTATGGAGTGTAATTTTTTTTGTGGGTACAGATTGCCCTTTTTTTTTTTTTCAGGTGAGAGTGGTATGTCAGGTGAAGGAAGTCGGTACAGCTGGGGAGGTAGGTTGGGTAGGTAAACAGACAAGACAAACAAGACGTATACAGGGGCGGTGTATGACACGTGTGGGGAGGTTACACAATTGACGGGGACAGAGGTTTGGATATCCAGAGCCCATGAGCCCATGGATGGCAACAGTGGAACTGATATCCCCACCCATAGGCAGTTGCCACTGTTCCTTCACTGCCCAGGATGGGGCTGTGGTGGGGGCTGTGTAAGCGGGGCAACAGGCATGCCCATTAATTGCGCCACCCATGCCTCGAGCTGGCGTAGGGGCTCGAGAACAGAGTCCCAAATCTCCCTACGCACCACAGTCCAGACGCTACGGAGGGTGAGTGGTGGTTCTCCTCCGGCCACACTTGCAGAGGGGGGGTGAGCCCCATCCCCTGCAGCGCTTCCACCCACAGGTGGCACAGGGCCACCGGAGGAGGGTCCGGACTCGGCACTAGTGCCAGGTGCACTCGCCAACTGTGGTGGGAGAGGTGGGTCCGCTGGAACCCGCCTTCCCTGTCGTCCTATGTTTCGCATTATGTCATGACAGTTTGGGTCAGTGACATATAATACCATTCACAATTAGTTGTAACAGCATGCATTACTATTCCCATTAACCAAACGCCCAGATATTTACACCACTGAACAGTGTGCATAACACATGCATAATTTGAACAGAAATACACAGTCCAACAACATGCAGGGTTAATTGATGGCAACAGGCCATCAGGTGTGGATGTATGAACAGGGCAGATGCATCAACGGACATGCAAATATATATGACCCAACAGGACAAACGTCCCGGGGTGTTAATTGTGATTGCACATACCATTTTCACGTGGAATGGGTTATATGTGGTTATAGGGTGGGGTAAATAAAGTAATATTAACACCTTTGAATAACAATACATATGCTGTACATTTCTGATAGCTACAGTTATATACACACTACTGTTCTAACGACATTTTCCTATATGATAACTATTTCAACTTGGTGATAGGACTGTTACTGCAACATCAATATACATTTTATTGTTCCTCATACACATTCATATCTAGCTTTGTTCAGCTACATCATCCTGCTACATTTGCTTTATATAGCTGTAGACAAGTGTGGATGTTTGGTATATCAGACAATCATCCTATCTGCATATTGCAGACTGAGAGCAACATATCCAGATTTTGGGATACACATTCCATATGCAGCAACACTTTGAACAGATTTTGGTGTTTGGTTTTGAATCTCACATGCATTTCATTCTGTCTTGACTGCAGTATACTTTATTCAGGGGTTATTACTACTGTATTGCTGGATTCATGACACTTTCTCACACTCTCTCACTTGCTTTCATTTTACTATTCAGGATGGTACTTACTTCTAGGCTTTATTGACATGTTTTACCTGTAGTTATTACAATCCTTTCCAGCAGTCTCACTTCTGTCATGTTTCAGTATTTCCACAGGGATATATTTCATACGTGATTTCATCATCTTCTGCAGCTATACTTTTCAGCCTTCTGCAGGTTGTGTACTATTTTCTTACAGGTAGGGCATTTTTATTTCAGAATATATGTCAGACAGTTTCATTTTTTGGTTTAACTTACACGCTGAAACACACTTTTGTAATCAAGCAATACTTGCATACACTTTCACACTGTTACTTGCAGATTTTATTCCTTACTAACTACACTGCACTCTTTTGCTGACTGTCATACTTTTATATTTCTTTACAGTTACTGGTAGTGGATTACTGACCTGCCTGGTGGTGCAACCGCACCAGCCTATCGCCATAGGCTCTGCGGTTCACAGAACGGACACCTGCAGCTGTAATATAAATGAAGTAATATTGTAATACACATCTCCATAATATCAGCTATTTTAATTTCTTACATACATAATTAAATGTTACTTACTCAGTAGTGGGGCATTGGGTGTTTGCTGGGCCTCCTGGATCCAAAGGTTCAGTTGGTTCTGCTTGCATCTCTTCAGGTCCGCATGGTGGTGATGGACCTGCTCACCAGTCCTTGGAATCCCTGTGGCACTGGTGAGATCATGAGCCAACCGGTCCCACGCCTCAGCCCTGTATGCTCCCCAGAGGACCTGGCCCTGCATGAGTTGGGCCTCATGATTATGGACTAGGAGCCAGACCATGTACCTGGACTCCTCAACACCCTACCTCTGTGCTCGAAAGCAACTACCCTCTCCTACTCCTGTCATTCTGCCTGCAGGTCAGTTCTACAGTTGTTTATGTTGTGTATTCCCACCTATGGGGCTTATATAGTCCGTTTTTCCTGCACATATCTGTGATTGGCCATTTTGGAATTGTATCAACTTCAGTAAACCTGCATTGTCATGCTCTAGTTTGTATTCATTCCTATATATTAGCTATTATTGCATTTAAAGGTACTGCTGTCATGGCTTAGTGGTTCTGTACCTTGACTATGGTGTATAGTATCCTGGGATCGATCCTGGCCACTGCTTTTTATTTTTCATGACTGTCTAGACATGCTGATGGGTGTGTCTGTGTAAAGGCAGTTTTGATACGGCTTGCTCAACGTTGCCCGTTGGTTAGCTTGTTTGCGTGATGCGCAGCTCCCCGCAAACGGGGTACGCTGCTTTAAGCCTCATTTGGCTATCGGCACGCATATTACACTCAGCTCAGTTAGGGGCACATAGATTTAGTGTGTTAGACCACTGCTCAGCTATGGGCACTCATTTTGCACCAGTTAAACCACTGCTCATCTACGGGCAGATGCACTCACTCTGTTAAACTGTAGCTCAGCTATGAGCACATCTGGCATTTTTTATTCTTTTGTTACCTCACATGTCTTCAATATAAATGGGCTATTTCATTACATTTTACATAAATTGTGGTTTTATGTGTACATATTTGTCAGGGACTTGTTTTCTGCTTATTTTGAAAAAAAAAAAATTGGTGTTGTGGGGGCTCGGACCATGAATGCATGCTCTTCAGCCAACATCTCTATTGCTACGCTATTGCTTCCTGGCTTATTTTGCATATTTAGTTCTTATATGCTTTCTCACTGACTGCTAACTGTAGCTGCGCTATGGGCACGCCCGCGCAAACGAGCGCACTCACGGTTAAACATCTTTACAATTTAAAAAAAATATATAACATGTTCATTTATATATTTTATGTTCATAGTCTGTGGGGGCATGTGTTGTGTTGTGTTTATTCACATTTCCGTGGACTCTGTTGTGGGTGTTTACTTTGGGCACTTTTACACTTCTGGGGGCGTGTCCGCTTGCAGGGCTCGGCCTACGGACACGCCCACTACTGTCTTACATGGATCGTGTTAGACTTAGGTGTGATTCAGCATGCTCTCATGAATATACAAAGCATGCTGACATCACTCCGTTTAACTGCAGCCTCTGTGTAAGAGTTATAACTCTTACACGGAGGCTTCGTGAATCCTTGCCAATGTCTATCAGCTGCAATCTCTGCTGAAAGGTTTCACACGATGAGTCATAATCCAAATGTACTACATAACCCGCAGCTATTAATTTCCTTTGTCTGATTATGCTGACTCTGGATATTTGTTCTTAGCTGTTTTATATCATCATTTAAGAGAGCAGCTCAATGATAAAGGGCTATCAATTGCTGTGGTTATTTTATCAATCCATCACATTGCCAGTCTTCCTGTTTTATAGGGAACTACAGCTTTGCCAAGCATGATGTCTTATCTCAAGTGATCTTCTTCTCTCCATAACATGTTCAAAGTTGTGCTAAATGAGCTCCCAGGGAAAAGATAGGTTTAATCTCCTGTAATATTGAATAATTTATTTGGTACTCCATTACATATACAGTAATCTGCACTAACACAATAATTGAAAGATATTTTTTTTCTGTCATGTTTCTTATCTGTCCACCTTTCACTGTTATACAGTGTTACTGAAAATTTCATAGTTTGAACAACTGAAATCTTATAGGTTCAAAAGTTCATAGGTAGGTACTAGGCTATCGGCCCAAGGGCCTAAGTAAGCCTAGCTAACAAGTTTCCCTGGCTTATGCCACTCAAGAAAGTTATTTTCCTGTACACCTGTCGAGCAGAGCCACATAAGTGATCCCCGGGGTGTATTTCCTATTTCCCATCCACTCATCATGATTTTTCTTGAAGAGTGCTAATGAGGAACTTTGATTGACATAGATGGGTAGCTTGTTCCAGAGTATGGGAAGTTTCTGAGACAGGAATCTATCCCTCCAGCATGTCCTGTTTATTTTGGTGACAAAGTTTAGGTCCCTAGAGCATGTAGCTTGGAGGGATGGTTATTTCTTTAGGTGTAGCATGTCCAACAGCTCTGGGTTTGACATAGCTTTATATGCTGGTCAGAGGTCACCTCAAAGTAGGTGATATGCTATGGAGTAAAGCTGTGGTTTTTTGAGATGGTCAGTGTAGGGCATCTGTTTGAGATGAGTAATCCTCTTTGTGAGGTACTTCTGTGGCCTTTCCAGCTGCTGCAGATGTCTTGTGAGGTACATTCCAAAAGGGGGGTTGCACTCTATAATGGGTCTAATGAGTGTCGAGTAGAGGGGAACAATGACCTCTTTGTTCCTGGATGAAAACCCTTTTGTGATGAGGTGTGCCATGTAGAAGGATTTCCTGACTACTGTGGTGATGTTATTATCAAAAGAGAGACTACTGTCCACCTGGGTCCCAAGGTCTCTTATCACACATTCAGCATTAAGTAGACTGCCGCCTATGCGGTAGTTCATGTATACAGAGTTTTTATACCAAAGGGGATGACAATGCACTTTTTGGCATTGAGCATGAGGCCATGGCTCTGACACCAGGCATCTGTCTCACTGGGGCTCTTCTGTAGGATGTCCACATCATTTGGGGACTCAACTATGGCTCCTAGTTTGCAGTCATTTGCAAACTTCATTAGCCACAGGCCTTCTGTGTTAGCCTGTACTTCAGAAAAGTAGATACCAAACAGGAGAGGTCCCAGGACTGAACCCTGTGGTACTCCACTTGTTACAGGTTTGAATTCAGATTTGGAATCTGCCACTTTTACAGTGTAGATTCTGTCAGTGAGGCAGTTGGAAACCCATCTTGTGACGTAGGGACTTATACCTAGTTTAGTAAGTTTAATTCCAGAATGGGGGATGGTGTTGAAGGCCTTGGTGAGGTCAAGATAGGCTGTATGAACCACCTTACCCTAGTATATGGCTTTGGTGACTGCCTCAAAGAAGTCAATCAGCATGATCTGCCTTTCACAAACCCGAACTGGGTGGGGTCCAGAGTTTGGAGGTTACCAATGTCTTTGTTTATGAATTCCATAATGATATGTTCCATGGAATACAGACCAAGCTCATGAGGCTAACAGGGCGATAGTTCCCAGGATCAGTGGAGGCTCCCCCTATGTGGAGTGGGACAACTGTTGCTGTGTGCCATTCAGTAGGCACAAAGCCTGATGTGAGACTATGACTGAACATGGTGCTTAGGTGGGGAGCCAGTTCATTCTGAAGTTCATGTAAAACGCAGCCTGGGATGATGTCTGTTCCCATGGATGCTGTGTTTTTGGCTTTAGATAGTGCAGCTTTTACCTGTATAGTTGTGATTACAGGGACTCTGCATTCTTTCTGTATAGATATGGGCCCTTTATGGGGTGAGAGAGGGGTAAAGTTAGCACTGAACCAATCTGCCAGGATGTTTGCAATATCAGTTGGTTTTGTAATTTTTGTGCCATTGTGCTGTAACTCAGAGCAGATCTAGGTGTTGCCATTGAGGTTCTTGACATAGCTGTAGAATGCTTTGTAGTTGTCCTTAGAATCAGTGGCGATTTTGATTTCATAGCTAGTTCTGTGGGACCTTATAAGGGATCTCAGCTTGTTACTGAGGCTGACCAGGGAGCTCCTCCATTCATGGGATTTTACTCTCTTTTGCAACAGTGTCTTCCTTCTGTTGTAGAGTTTGTTTACGGCAGGGGACCAACCAGATTGGCTTCCTTTTTTTGGAGGATAGCATCTTGGTTCTGTTTGGGATAGCACAATCCATGCATTCGTGTAAGTGCTTATAGAGTGCATTTGTGTAGGATTCAGCAGTTGTAACTGTACTGTCCATCTGCATGGATGTCATGAAGTTCACCACTTCTGTCTTAGGAAGCATGAAGTTGGCTTTGGAGAAATTTTTTACCGTAGTTTCCTTAATGGGGGGTGGGGGGATTTGGATATCTAGGGTGATTAAATTATGGTCGGATCTGACCAACAAGGAGTTGACTGCAGGTGTGGAACAATGGTCACTCATGTTGGTAATGACTAGGTCTAGGACATTGTTGCTCCTGGTGGAGGGGGGTGGATAAGTTGATCCAGGGCATTGGAATTTATGAATTCCAGAAAGCACTGAGTGAAGCAGTTAGTACATGAGTAGTTTTCCCAGTTAATGATGGGGTGGTTGAAATCGCCGATTATTAGAGTGTTTGGTTGAACCCTAATATTTTCCATTATATCAAGAAAAGAGGAGTGGGAATCCTGGAGTATGGTGGGGGATCTGTTGCAAGCTACAATTTGGATTGCAGTTTTGCCCAGAGTTAGTTGCACTTCGATAATCTCGGATGCATTATGCTGAGCAAGTAGCCCAGAGGTGTGGATATCCTTAATGAATATGGACACACCTCCACCTTTGGTATTCTGGTCCAGGTTAGATGGCCAAAAAGTGTGGTATGAGTTATTGCCTGGTAATGCAGGGGTGCTCTCTGGAGCCTTGAACCAGGTCTCACTCACTGCACAGATATCCTTGTCCTCCATTGTAAGGAGTGCCTCAAGGGATTGCATTTTGAGATTTAGACTTCTAGCATTGAGTAGCACTACCATCAGTTTTTGCTTGCCTGTTCCTGTTAAAGTAGTGAATTTGTCATTTGAACTTTGCCTAAAAAGGTAATATAGGGGTGACAAGAGCCACTTTGTACACAAAGCTACATCTCTGCACTTTACAGTCTTATGTAAATCATTCATAGCTATTCTTATCAAGAGTGACTCACTAAATTTTTTGGCAGCTCATCATTTCACTAATGATTATATGGTTCCAAGCTAGCTGAAATTTTTTACTTTTTCTAGGTTTAATTTCTCCAAGTCTTCTGGGTTTCTAATACCATGACAGGAACGGACCACATTCTTAAGTCAAAGTATGATTAAAGTTCATGAAATTCGTATAGTTTCAATCAAAAAAGCACTTTGCAGCACTCCTTCTACAATTTTTATGGAATTACATGTATTGGTAGCATGTCTATATAAGGCTGTAAATTATTTTTTATGAGACTCATTGCTCCTACTACAATTGGAACTGGCTGGGTATCATTCTTCCACACTGCCCTCTTTTCTGCCTGCAAATATTAATATTTTATGACTGTGTCTCTCTCTACATAAGACACTGCAGTCACAGGCTGTAGCAAATTCTATGATCATTTCTACTTTTGTCTTCATTTCTCACATTTATTTTTGAACAGTTGGTAATGAGTGATCCCATGTGATATAAACTTCATTAATTTCTATAATGATTTGTGGCTCACGTGTGCAATGCTTCTCAACTACTTCAATATTGTAATGTTTGCACAGTCTCTAATGCAACAGTCTTGCCACATTATTATGCCTTTTGGTATACAGGCCCTTTGCCATTAGTGCATCACACCCAGCAAGAAAGATGCACAAATCTTTCCAGTTCTGTTTTACAGAACCTGCATTTGTCTGTTTCTCCCACATGTTCAATGGACTTTGTCAACCAGTGTGTACATGGTCTACTATCCTGGACCACGAATGTTAGCCTTTCATCTTTTGGTTTAAATTCACCTCTCATTAAACATTGCTGCATCAGATCCTGATCAACATGAGGCTGTTACAGGAGTTTGCTGTACTTGCAACTATATTTACGTCTTTTCCATATTTCTTGTCTTCTCATCTGATCCTTCTCCTTAGATTTTTTTGGCACATTCATTTGCTTCCTGATTTTTGTTTACTTCTGGTTTGGTTTCCATTCCGACATGACACCAATATACTTCTGATAAACTAAGCAGGGACGTCATCTTATATTTCTTCTGTTTATGTTTAAAAACTTTCACTTTGTTTGTATCTGGAAAGTCCTATAATTGCATATTTGCACATGTAGTCAAGTTCAAGGAGGTGCACACCTTCATCAGAAGGGGAGATATATAATCTTGGTGTACACCAATTTTTATATATCATTTGATAAGTGTAAAGCATTTTTCTTGTTTTCATGTCCAAGTGATCAAATACTTTTTGGGACCAGTCATTCACCTCAAAATTGTAAGTTGGAACAGGAAGAGCAAATTATTTATAGCTTGGACGCTGTTCTAGATGTCAGGGCTATTTTCAGCATTAATTTTAGTCTTCCAAAATATTCCTTGCTGAGTTTGTTTGCTTTTGTTCATGTTTTATTGTCAATCCTTCATCAGTTCCTAAATATTTGTACATTCTTTCCTGCTCAAGTTCCTTTACATTACATTCCTGTCTTGGACTAATATTTTTTTTGGTGCTGCAGCTTTCCTGCTTTAAATGTTGTTTTTGCACATTTATCAAGACCAAATGGCATTCTGATACCATCTGATAAAGTTTTGACCACTTAAAGTTGTGCTTTCAGCTCTTTATCTGATGAACTATACAGTTTTAAATCATCCACAAAAAAAAAAGATGAGAAGTCTTTATACTTTGTTGTCTGGCAGACAAATTGTTACCATGACCTAATGTGATAAATAGAACGCTTAATGGGTTAAAAGCAAGTCAAGAGAGCAGCAGTGACAAAGAGTCACCCTGGATTATTCTTCTTTCAATTTTTATCCCTTGGATAATTATTTGTCCTTTACCATGTCTTAGCTATAGAGTGGTTTGCCACTATTTCATGGTCAGTGTAATATAACTGATCAATGTAGGGTGTATCATACATCTGTAAATACTCCATATCCATGAATGTAGGATGCTGTCAAATGCTTTGTTGCAATCTAGCCATGTTATTCATGTATACATAGGCTCTTCTCCTTTTTACAGTTCTCCATTATGACTTTATTTAACAAGTGATCCCTTGTTCCATATGACTTTCTTTTGTTACTCTTTTGTTCTATTGTCATGATTGAGTTTTCTTCTAAATTACTATAAACACTGTCTGTGTCAGCTCTAATATATAGTTTATACATTTTCGGATGGCAAGTTGTTTGTCTTTAGTTTTTAGAAAGCTTGCAGACTTACTCTTAGTGAGGTGCATCACACTGCTGCTGTGTGTAGAATGAGATTACTTGTAGTGTTATGTAGAATCTGATTTTGTGTCAGTGTGGTGTGATATAACCATCACCAGTGGACCCCTTTACTAGTCCTTCAGCCCCCTCCCATGCACCAGCTGACCCATGTTTCAGTTAAGGCAACATGGATAGCTAGATGATTACAGCAGCCGAGAACCCCCTCAGATAGGCAGGGAAAAGAGGTAGTACAAACAACCAAAGCAGAAGCATGTAGTCAACCACTATAGTCCATGACAATCGATGTATAACAGTGTAAGGCCACAAAGACAAAGCTTGGAGCATGCAGTGTTAAAGGCTATGTTGGGTTGTGTATAGCCAATTGGCACTGTGCATCAAACATTTTTCTACACACCATAAAGAACTGTAAAGGTGGCATGATCGAAGACATCATCATTTTATATTGGTCATTGGACAGGCACAAGTGCTAGGTACAAAATCATGGGAAAGGAAGGGGCTTGAAAAGTAGGCTGGAAACTCAAGCAGGGAATGTATGATGAGAATGTAAGCCTTCATGCTTATTCAAGCTTTACAACAAATGTGACCATTTTTTCCCATTAATTTGGACTTACGTCTTTTGTAAAGGATTTTTGTTACTGCAAACTATACGTGATTTTTTTTTATTTTCATCTCTGAATAGGGCATTGCATATTTTCTAAACTTTTTTATTAAAGCTATATCCTGTTTTGGGTTTTCTTAACCAATGAAAGTTGTCTGTCTAGTTGTTGATGCCAGTGGCCTGGGTGGAGATGCTGGTTGTGTTAAGTATTTATGAACTGGGTATGCAGGTCATGTTTGGACTATGTCATACACATCGCCCACTGATGATAGCGTTGGAAATGATCCAAGGGAATGGGAACATGTGCTTTTATGAGAGCTTTTTTGAACTGCCAATTTGTAATACAATGACAATTAGTATACAGTCCCTAGAAAGAAAATGTGTTGCTTTAAAGTGTGCTTTAATGTATGGTTTCAAGTATTTATTTGTTCCTAACAAAATGTGATCATTACATTACTCAACACTTCCCAACATCATCTCCCTTTGTGTGCAGCTACATGTAGCAGGGTGCACTTTTATGTATATCACTCCCTTTGTACAACTCGTAAAGCTGATGATGACTCAACCCATGTGAGGTAGAAGGAAGAAAATCACACCTGATCAAAAGAAGAGCTGCAGCCATGTCTTCTGGCAAGATTTTATTAGGCAGCAGATTTGTTATTTTGTTGAGTGGCCAGTGGGCTATGTGCAGAAGTTGGCTGTATATGAGCATACTGTGAGGTTTACAGTAGAAGAGCTAGCCCAAACAATTAAGACCTCTGACAGGAGTACAGCTGTCACATGACATTAATATACAAGGTCAGCATACTCTTATCCTTTACATAAATTATGCCTGTGTTATGCTAAAAATGTCATCTCTCTTACTCTATTTTGTTTTGCAGAGTATGTTTGTGTGCACATGTGTGTGCATGTGTGCACATGTGTGTGTGTGTGTGTGTGTGTGTGTGTGTGTGTGTGTGTGTGTGTGTGTGTGTGTGTGTGTGTGTGTGTGTGTGTGTGTGTGTGTGCATGCACACAAGTGTCTGTATGTGTATTTAGAGGGACAGAGGTGAATTGATATATGTACCACAAGAGGTTAGAGCAACTGGTGTCCTAAACCTATATATGTTTTTCTAACTAATCTACAATATTCCATCAATTGCATTATATTAATTATTGCTTCCTTCCTATCTCTCTCTCTCTCTCTCTTTGCCTGTCCAGAACATCTTGGCATACCTTGGCTGTAGTCCTCTATTATGACAATGAAGAGATCACCACCCTTCCATGTACCAGGGCTGCCTTACCAGAAAGAAGTGGTTGCTCTTCTCCTGTGAGCAGCCTTTGCTCATCACAGACACCAGCATTAACAGTCGCAGCTTCGGGGTGTGGTCAAGGCTGCAGTTAGTAGGGCAGTGATGATGTGGTGTGGCCCATACCAGTGCTTCTTCCAATTTGTACAAGACTCACTAAGCAGGAAAGCTCTGAACAGTGAGCCTGAGGAGACCACCCCCTCACCATCAGGTACTGCCCACCCATATGCTGTTGCTGGGCAGGGCTTTCAATATAGGTCTTAAGGCCAGATTGTTGATACAGTGTTCTCGTGGCTCCCCTACCCAATCATCTGTACACCCACCTTATTTTTTCATGTCCGCCTACTATACTCGTCTACTTTGAGTTGTCCAACATCCTCCCCATCACCCTAGCGGTTGTGTATTCATCTACTTTGACTGTTTGTCTTGACTGTCATTTTATGTTTTTTTATCAGTTCCCTTATCTGTTGCCAGTGTGACAAACCTTCTTTATATTTTTCTGTCTCTTTCCTTATATATTTAAGAAAAAGGTATCTACCCCCAAAAAATGAATATATTCTCTTCTTTCAACACCCACAGCACCTCCCTCCTTCATCATTCTACTGTGTCTCCCTTGTCTGCTCTTCTCCCACTTCCAGCTTTTTCTATCCTGTCCCTTTTCACTCATAAAAATGAAGTGAACACATGTCCATCAATGGATTCTTGTAGAATCGGGTATGTGGTAAAACGAGTTCATGCACTTGCCAGTGCTGCCGTGCCAAAGTATGCGCAGTGTTTTATAGTGAAAGCCCCATGATATTACCACAAAGCCAAGCTTGCTGGCTATCTTCAGAAATGTACAGTGTTAGAGTAGACTTGCATATGTGTGCAGTTTGTACATATGTGCATGCATTATCTTCACACTTCAGTACAATTTATAAACTTACATCTCTGCACAATTTGCTTGCGCAAATCTTTGTGGGCTGCTAAGACCAGTACTGCAGATTTACACATAATGAATTAACATATTGCCAAAGCAGTTCCGTTCACAGTTTTGACTTGCCAACCTGTGCAGTATATGATGGAGAAAGCAATCCTTTTGTGTTTAATCTTATTAAACAGATGATTCAGACCACCTTCACTTTTCATCCAGTAGTGTGGTTTAATTACCATTGCAAAGGATGTTGTTAGGTCTTCCGCCCAATTTTCTGACTTCAGTTTTTTACATATATGCCTGCTTCTCTGAGAATTTGTTCTGTGTATAAATTAAGAAAGTATGGAGAAAATATGCAGCCTTGTCATCCACATTTATTAGTTCTCAACCTTTCTGTTTCTCCTTATCCTGTCTGAACTTTTGCTATTTTATCAGTGGAATGTTTGTGCTGAGCAATTATCTGATATTGTGATATTTTTCATCTTATATACAGTCAAACGCTTTGCTATAATCAAAGAAATACATATAGATCTACTTTTAGCATTCTTTTGAATTTCCAATGGTCCATCTGATATCCACAACAATATATTTTCTACCTAGCTCTTTCCTGAATCTGCACTGTGTTCCTGTCTATTCTCATTCCAAGTCAGACTGCATTTCCACAAGAATAATTTTGTGTGCATTCTTGTTAGCAAATGGTTTTAGAAAAATGTCCACATGGTGTTAGACTTATCCTTCTTCAAAACTGCTATAAGCAAATATATTTTCAAGTCAGTCAGTCAGCCATGTTTCTGTCTTCCAAATTTACTGGCAGAGGTGTGTAAATGTTGCTACTACTTCATCCGAGTGCTGTAACACTCCAGTGGGAATACTTTCAGTGCTTTGCTCCATGGTAAGGCTTTGAATCTTGCCTGTCCTCCTTCTTTATCTCTATTTGTTCTGTTCTGGTCTTTATAATGTAACAGAGTCATCATTAATCTGCTTAGTATCATTTCAACACATGATACACATGCAGGAGTATGTTTTAGCATTACATATCAAGGCTGGCATTTGTTTATTAATGCTCACGGTTTTAAGAAAATGGATATTCTTCTTCTTCTGCTACTATTTTCTGATTATGACTTGTAAAAAAACATAATTGTGAATACTTCCATTTGTTTTGTGACACTTTGGAAGTTGGTAGCTAACCAGTAATCCATTCTGAGTTTTTTTTTGTTTTTTTTTTACTTTTTCATTTTTTAAATGGACATTTTTCACTGTGTTCAAGTGCAACTGTCTTGATGTCTTTCCTTTACTATTCTGGCACTTTGCTGCATGCAGTGAAGCAAATCAATTTTGCAAGCCAGTCTTTGAATGCTGGTAATATTTTCAAGATGATAGTTTACTATGTACCTGATTGTCTAACTCTTTTTCAGATTCTGATTGATGTTTCCTTTTAGGAACTGGTGTTGTGTAGCAGAGTCAGCTTCTGGGTTTGTTTGTTTCTTGTATTGTTATCTAGATTTCCATCCTTTACCTCTACAAGCGCAATTCACCTTGGCAGGCCTGTGTGTGCAGGTGTCATTTATGTTGTAGAAAGAATACAAATAAGAATTTTGTTAGATTTGACCATCAGCAATTTGGTTTTGTGAAGAGTAGATCCTGTCTGTTTAGTCTAGTAAATTTCTTCAAAAGGGTAACAGAGGCTATAAAATGGTAGCCATGCTCTACAAGAAGCATATACTGACCTAGTTAAGACCTTTGACAGCATTCTCCATGGTGGTATCATAAAAAAAGTATTTAATAAACAACTCATATGTCGTACGATAGATAGCAAACTGGCTAAAAGAATCCACACAGTGCCAGTTGCAGATACATCATAATAAAGTATGGAGATGTTCAATATTATCCCAACAGATGTGGTCCTGGAAACTCCCTTTTTTGGTATTTACTTCTCAAACCTCCATGAAGACAACTAAGACCTCTGGCTAGCAAAATTTGCAGACAATTACAAACTGAGGTTGTTGTTAAGTCACACTATGACACCCAAACCATGCAGAATGAACTCAATCTAGTTCACTCTTGAAGTACTAAACAATGGTCTCCTCACACTAAATGTTAAAAACTATATTATCATCACATCTGGTAGACACCCCTTCCTTTCATCGTACTTTGTAGGCAATGTCCGTATATTAAATGAAAAATATTAGTGAAGATCTAGTTACTTGGGTGATAATTCCTTCTCTTTTATCCATAATGTAACAATGGTTGTCAGGAAATTCTTTTACTTAGCCAAGCTAATTGCCATAAGAATATCATCAAGCTGTAAAAAAGCTATTACTCCATTATACTCAACATTGATCAAGCCAATTCCTGAGTAACATGCTCCCAGGGGTGTGACTCACTGAACATATCAAACAATTAAAAAGACCTCAAATGTCTCATAAGGCAGTGAGGCAAGGAAAAAAGAAGGCTCACTTTTTTGAATGTTTAGTATTATAAACTGTAGTTCATTATGGAAATACTGAAAAAAATTGAAAATCAAAATCCCAAAATCATAAAATCGTTAAGACCAAAATGCTGAAGACCAGGAAAAAAATTGTGAATAAAAATCTCTGTACCGGTGCAGACCCAGAAATGGGAGTTATTATGCATGGAGCCAGCAGAGACAGCGCTTGGCTGGGAGTTCAATATTGTGCTGAACCAAACTCCTAAAAATAAAATAATACAAGCTGAGATATTGCCTGACTTATTTTTATTGCTTACCTTCATTTTGTAACATTTATAGGGTGTGTTTCTTACTCAGGCTTATTACTTACCTCCACTTTCTAATATTTAAAGAGTATTATAATTGCTGATATGAACAGCTTACTGTTCATAAATATCTGAAACTTTCAAGAGTGAGATTCAGAGGCTTGGCAAGACCTGACTAAGGCAATGCTCTGAAAGCATCAGGAAAATGTCCACATGGAAATATGAAAAGAAAATGTACAATGATAAGGCAGATCCAGTATTTTTCTGATCAACAGAAATGCATGTTGTGCATAGTATATATGCATGTTAGCTGAACCTCAGGAAAATATGTACTACTTTGGTGCCTCCTTCATTCAAAGTTTGCTACATTGTGAACTGAAAATGTGGCACACTACAGACATACAAATGACATTGCAGGAGATACTTCACTGTTTGTCACTGGAAATACAGTTAGCAGTCCTAACCAGCCTGTACAGTATGTACCACTCAAATACATACACAAGTGCACACACACACACACACACACACACACACACACACACACACACACACACACACACACACACACACACACACACACACATGCACGCGTGCACACACGCACATGTATGCACACACACATACACACACACACAGTCATACACAAACACACAAAAATGCCCTTGTGTATGTGCATAGATATACACAGACATAAACAATGATGTCCAATCATGCCTGGATTCCACTTTGAATGATGGCAGTTACTGACAATATATAGAAATGAGTAGCAGATGCGATACGTTTGTGGATGTTTCTGAAACGTGCTGCAAATGTCTGTGTGGCAACAAACTGCAGCATTTAAAAATGCATCTCATCCTTATGCAGGGTACAGCAGTGCACAATGCAGTTATATACTGATGTGTATAAGCATATGGATAACTTGCTCTAAAACTAAGCCTGCATTCCTTTTAAATAGTTCACCTCAGACCTTTTGTATTATGCACACACAGATTGCAGCTCTGCTCTATTGCCCAATTTTAATGTCTGTGTACCTGGCTTGTGCATTGTGAGACACAGTTAAGCAGGGTGCCTAGTGCTTCAGAGATGTTTACTCTATGTACTGCCAGTCATTCCCAAGTGCCCTGTGTATGATGCTACAGCAGGGTTCAGAATGCTGCATTGCTCTGAACCATAAGTATAGCATGTGTGTGTGTGTGTGTGTGTGTGTGTGTGTGTGTGTGTGTGTGTGTGTGTGTGTGTGTGTGTGTGTGTGTGTGTGTGTGTGTGTGTGTGTGTGTGTGTGTGTGTGTTTTCCTGAAAAGTAAGGCAAAGGCTTCACGGAACTGCACTCCTGTATGCCCCTTTTGTGTGCTTTTTATGATAATGGCCACTTCAACCTTAATTCAAATGCTTTATGAGATTTTGTGCAGTAAAGTAAAATGTGTTGCACCACTGTTGACACTGACAACAGATTTGCATGTAGCAAGTGAAACTGCCCCACCATGAAACCCACACATACTTTATACTATCAAATACAGAGTCCTGAAGTGGTTTGCAATAAATTGTTTTTTCTTTTGCAAAACCATACAAAATCAAATTGAGAAATACTTCTGATTTTGAAAATCTTCTTGCTTAGATACTGCAAGGTGACCTTTATGTCACAGAGTATAATCAACATGACAACAATTCTTACGTGATTATATTCATTAATTATTGTTAAAGCACAGTTTATTCCAATATTACTGCTATTTTAGATTTTTTGGTAACTAACATAATATGAACTACTAAATATATTGCAACATTTAAAAATATATCCTCCTTTGTTGTACACATTATAAACTATTGAAGTTTAATTAGATAGTTTATTATGTTCTTTATTAAACATTGCAAGTGTTCTCATGAATGTTTTTCTGCTAAATATTTTAGCAGTACTTGTGTTATTAAATTAAATAACACAGCTGCTTTTCTGCTTTAATCAATGCTGACTGTCCATCATGTGATTGCTGTTCTCCAAACCATTTAATTTCAATTGCTGCACCGAGAACAACTGTGCGGTTAATGTTTTTACTTTTATTTTTATGCAGTTAATTTGTGACTAGCTATGAAGAAGATCTATACAGTGTCTTTTTTGCTATTAATAATTTTCATAAACCTTACAATATTTATACTGAGTTAATGAGTAAATTGTTTGTGAAAATATAAATACTTTAGCACTCATCCTTAATGAAATTGTCATTGCAAAACATCTTTGAGATCTCATTTGGCATGCTTTTGTTGTGAGTGCTACAATGAAGCTAAAGTAAAGTAGAATCGAATGATGAGCTGGAATCTCAGTATAATTATAACATTTGTTCAAGTTATTGCAGTATTGTCAACGCTAATGACTGCCTACACAGCATAATGTGTGATAATAGTTTTAAATACTATTAGGATCCACTCACTCTGCTAGCCATACATATGTAAACCATTTTCAGCCTGGTTGAAATTAAGACCTATAATGAGAATGCAGTTTACATGCAACATAATTCCAGCCTTGCCATTATTTTGATAATCAGAGTAACACTTAAGAACTACAGCACTGAATGCTAATTAACAAATTTAACTTGCATTGCACTCCAAATCAGGTTTAGTAATTACTAATTAAGAGTCTGATAACAGCATAAAACATAGAGTAAGCGATGTTGCAGGGCTGCAGGTATGTGGAAGAAATTTCTGTTACAGTCTTTCCTGAAGATTAATTTAAGAATAATTAGAGTAATGTAAAACAGATGATTTGGAAAAAAATATATATAAAAAAGAAAGCTTTTTGATTTATTGTATTTGTTTCTTTCAAGAACATTTCTGAAAATCATGTTATTCAGTTATTCAGAATAAAAGTATTACTCTTAAGGTCATACACGCATGTGATTCAGAAAGATCCTCACATCTTATGTAAGTTGCTTACTGAAAGCAGATCAATTTATGTGATGGTGACGAAATACATTTCAGAGACAGCTACAGCTGTAATAAGAAAGAGTTTATTATCAGCTCATTAGCATATCTCTGAATATCCATTGTTTAACAGAAGTGCTCTCAGACTACACACACACACACACACACACACACACACACACACACACACACACACACATCTGCCCAACAACAAGCAAACCCTCCAGAGTTGATCAGACTTATGGAACCACCCATCTACCCTCCCATTTACCCTCATGTACTGTCCAAGAGAAACAGAAATATCCAGTGTCTCATTTCTCTATCTACCCCACTTTAACCCCATAGAGCTACTACTTAAAACACACACACACACACACACACACACACACACACACACACACACACACACACACACACGCACACACCACACACGCACACACCACACACGCACACACATATGCACCACACATGCCCTGTTTTTTAACCTAATGTTTTCTCCTATAGACATGTACACACTTCCACTCAGTTATGTCCAGTAACACACTCCCCAACCCCATATTGTCACTGACCTTACCCATATCCTGACTGCTTCCACAAGAGTGAATGGCTGACTGCTCTGTTTTGATGATGTTAAATTGTTCCTTCAACAGTGAAATTTACTCAGCTGAAAGGTTTTCTGAATATTTTGGCAGACTAAATTGGAAGGCAGTGGCCTTTCTGGGGAATAGCACATTGCTGTTTCATATTAGCTGCTCTCTTGGATTGGCTCATTACATGTGACGTGGTCAGCAGAATTGCTTTCCATACTGAGACACCATTGTAGAGCATTTATGAATCACAGAAGTTTACAGAAAATGGGAAAACAGACATGGCAAGACTTCCCTCTTGTGGTAAGCCTTTCTGAATCCCAGGGACAGTCTTGATGTGCCAGAAATAAAATGACATTCCATACATTGCTAAACAAAGAGGATAATGAAGTCAACATATCTTTCTTCAGTTAAAATGTCAACATCTGTCAGATAAGGGACCATAAAGCTTGGACACAGTAATCACAGAGTAATGTAAAATATCTGTTTTGAAAAAGAAAAGAAAAAAACAAAACAAAAACAGAACTATTTTTTTTTGTTTTTGCAAGTGTTTCTAGCAAAAAAAAAAAAAAAAAAAAAAAAAAAAAACATCATGTACTGGGTTATTCTGAATAAAAGCATTTATTTAGGTATGAACAATATCCTTTTTCATAAAACTTGCATGTTCTGAACTGCAAAAACATAATTGGTTATAATTACAAAAGCAAAACTACAGCACAAATTTGACCAGAACCAGTAATTATATTTTTGTATATAGAGTTGAAAAACATTCTTTAGAAGTTATGTAGTGTGTTGCCTAAATGCATAATCTCCATTTTTGTTTTTTTTTGTACTACATTTATTTATTGCGGAACACACCCCTTTTATATTTTGTGTGTATACTGTCAATTTAGGAGACAGAAAAAACAATGAACACTACAAATATATGAGTGAGTGAAATTGTATACTTGTGGATGAGTGTGTGCATCTGTATACTTTTTTAAACAGACAACCACAATCAGATACAGAGACACAGAAAAATAATATTAAATATTAAAAAAGCACTATTTTTTTAACTAGCCATTTGGGGATGGAATTACTGGCAAAAATATTTGCAACTAAATTCAGTATTCAGTAAGCACTGTATAGAGGCACACACCACCTTGGAAACATGGTAAAGACTGCAGCATGCTAATTGCAGCATAAGCAGCTGAATTGTAAACTAATCAACCAATGCAGCATGGTGGAGCTATTCAACAAGCTATAAAATATCTGTGTAGACCCAGTGCTGATTTTCCCTGTGAATTGCAAAACCTATTGGAATACAGCCACAGGAAGGACTCTACATGAAAAAAATGGTAGGGTCTGCTGCTGTTTTAATTCATATGTATGTGCAATAGGCTGAAACCTATGGTGCTACTGCTGACAATAGACCTAGGCCAAGAAGGAAAAGAGTTTTCAGGCCTTGTTTAACTTTTCATAACATGCATGATGTGGAAATTGTAGAGAGCTGCAGGGTGGATAGGGACTCACTACAGGAACTCTGCAACGTCTGTTGTCCTCAACTCAGAGCCAGGGACATCTGAGGGGAATCCATCCCAGTGAGACAAATGTATGTGTAGCACTTAGAATCTTAGCTAAAGGTACCTTTCAGAGATCAACAGGGGACATGCTGGAGGTATCACAGGCATCACTATTCAGGATCCTCCATCAGTTCCTGAATGCTATGCTCCAACAGGCCAGTGACCACATCTATTTTCCCTGTAGACCTGAATGGAGGGCCAAAAATATGCAGGAGTTTGACAGTGTAGCACACTACCTTGAAGTAGTGGGTACCATAGGTTTTACACACATAGAAATCAAGGCATAACCCGGAGAACAGGGTAGGCTGCATATAAACAGAAAGGGCTTCCAATGTATTAACTGCCAAGTTATGTGTAATGCTAAGAGAATCATTTTGAAAGTATGTGCTGGCAAACCAGGCAGTTACCACAACTCACATATCTGTCACACCTCCAAACTGCACCATGTGTTTGCTAGGGGGCATATCCTACAGGCTCATTTACTGGTGGATGCAGGTTATGCACTGGAACCATGGCTAATAACATCCATCGGATATGCACACACACTCACACACACACACACACACACACACACACACACACACACACACACACACACACACACACTGAAGAATGTCATATTGAGGCACACTCTCAAACCAGAAATATCATGGAGCATATGTTTGGGCTGCTGAAGTCACAGTTCCAGTGTCTAAATATATCTGGAGGAGCCCTGCAGTATAAATCCATGGACATGTACTGAAATATTCACAGTATGTGCCATGCTACACAACATCATCTGAAGAACGCAGCATCAGCAGGATCAACAAGGGGAAAGAACACACATCCCACCACCAATGGCAAGGTCCTCGCAGCCAAAGGCAGATGAGGACTTAGAGGGGGAAACAGCAGCTGCTGTGGGTGGAGGCAAATATAAACATGCTCAATATGCTCTTGCATTGGCTAACAGACAATGCATAGCACACTCACTCATCACCTAGGAGCCTAAAACCTTCCTCCTATGCAGATATATGCAGATATATATATATATATATATATATATATATATATATATATATATATATATATATATATATATATATGTGTGTATATATAGTAACATTAATGCCAGGCAACTATCACAACCTTTACCTCATATTGGCTGTGTACTGCTTGCATCAGACAGAGTCATCCCTAACTAAGACTGTGGCAAATGCTGCATTTACAAGGCAGATCTTGACCCTGGAATATGTTGTGTAATAATATGAATGAGTGGCATATCCTTGCATGTTCTTACTTGATAATGTAAGCATGGTAGAGGTGAGATATTTATACAGAAATTACCTTAACATGTGACAGCAGAGAAATGTTTGGCTTATATGTGCAGGCTAGATTAAAAAAAAAAGGACAGTAACAATAGCAACAAGTGGTTAGAAGAACATTTTATATAGCCCACCTAATCATGAAGGGATTCACATCTAGATCAGGGGAGGTCATCGTGCCTCTTTACTCATCCCTCATCAGGCCCATAATTGAGTACAATGCCCCTTTTGGGATGTACCTTACCAGACACCTGCAGCAACTGGAAAGACCCCAAAAGTACCTCACCGAGAGGATCAAAGGGCTCAAACAGATGCCATATGCTGCCCGGTTAAAGAAACTCCAGCTCTACTCAGTGGCATACCGCCTGTTCAGAGGCGATCTGTGCCTGATGTATAAAGCCATGTCCAACCCGGAATTAATGGACATGCTGCACCTCAGAAAATCCAAATCCCATTGAGCTACACGCTCGAGAGACTTGAACCTCAGCACTGAAATGAACAGGACATGCTGGAGGGACAGATTTATAACCCAGAGGCTCCCTTCACTCTGGAATAAAATCCCAGTCCAGCTTAGGCAGAGTCCCTCATTGACTCTCTTCAAGAGGAATCTTGATGAGTGGATGGGAGATCATAGGTTTACCCCGGGTATCACTTCTGTGTCACTGTTAGACAGAGACACAGTATACTAACCTCAAAAAAGGGCATAGCAAAATTAATTTAAAATGGGTGGCGAAAGCCAAACACATTCTGGCTAGGCTTATAAATGCCCTAGGGCAAATAGCCTAGTATGAGCCTATGAACCTATGAACATATCCTTGTTTGTACCATAACAGAAATGCAGCTTTGTGCCGCACCCCCAAAAGAACAGGCAAATGGCACAAATGGTTAACAAAGCATATTTGAAATGCTGAAAGTGCTATCAAATGACATGTCCCTGAAACATGTCTACAGATTTAATGTATAATATTCCATGTGAAGGTATTGCCAATCATGTATACCTGTGAAATGCCCTGGCAAATTTGCCCATGCCATCATTACACTGCTAACTAATGCAAACAGATAAAAGTGTAAAAGCCTTGCTAATCAAAATATATATAACACTATTAAGCTGATTATTTATGTGGTGCTGCGGTAGCGTTGTCGCCTCACAGTAGGACGTCGTCCCGTTCAATTCTCAGCTAGAGCGTCTTCTGTGTGGAGATATGCATGAATGGGTGTACCTTTGTTGAAGGTTGTGCGTCAGAGCTGGCAACTCGGCACATAAAATTCTGCTGCCAATCATTAGCAGACCAGAGTTCCGCTGTGGTGAACCCTAACCGGGAAAAGCCGAAAGATGCAACATTTATAATTACATCAGCATAGGCAGTGTGCAGATGACAAAATGGAGGGATACCATCTCAAAATCAGTAATCAAAAATACAAGAAAATCCCAAAAATATGAAAATATGACAAAAAGGCCAGTAAAAAATATAAAAATCACCAGCTTGCAAAAATGTCTCAAGTCTCTAGTGCTTCGGCAAGAAATGCCTTCTAGGAGTACATCAGTAAGGAAAAAACAGTGCCGTTTTATACAAACATTAACTATCAATTATAAAACAGTTAACTAATTAATTAATATCTAAAACATTTAATACTGTATTCCTCTTGTACTTAGAGAACAATTATATCAAATGTTTCCATGAACATTCGGTATTAAGTCCACAAGGGCTTAAAGTATTGTATTTTAAAATGTAAATGCTTTCTTTATATAGCAAATGATGTTTATTCTTAAAATCAGAGTTGCCAACACCCCAATTAACTTGTTCTGTGATGCTGGCTTGCAAAGAGTCTGCGTTGCTATTGTGAAACAACTTAAAATGCATGGCAACAGGACTGGCAACTCTTTCCATTTTTTATGTCTCTAATGTGCTCCTGCAGTCTCAATTTAAAATTTCTCTTGGTTTCACCTATATAAAAGAGACTGCAGGGATATCTGAGAGCATAAATAACATTGGATGTTATACAAGTAAAATGTCCTTTAGGACTAAAGGGAACACCATTGATATGACTAAAAAAATTAACAACATATTTGCATGCTGAGCATCTAGTACAACCACTAGCGCCCAGTATGCCTAAAGTGCTGCATGACTTATCCACTGGCTTAACAAATTTATTGTGTACAATACTATCCTGTATATTCCTACCTCTTGCGTATGAAACTATAGGAAATCTGCATAATGTATCACAAGATACTTTAAATTTAAATAAAAATGACCAAAAATGCTTGATTATCTTAACTTGTTCATGAGAAAAAACATTGTTGTGACATTGCAGTAGACATTGCAGTAGATAGCAATCAACTGAAACATGAACTGATGCTATTTCAACTTGCTTGTGGCAACAGGTGTAAGTGTAGAACTGCCATACACATGGTCCTGGGTTCTAATACAAGAGATTCCATACACTTTTACTGTTGTTCCACTTCACATTATATTCACTCTCACTTATAACACTTTAGATAGTGGAGCTGATATTAATTATATGTATGAGGGATGAGACACTGATATTGTTTTATTAGATGCACCTTTCAAATGCAATTATTTCATTGCTCACTGCATGGCTCTGCTCTCTGCTTATCATTGCACATATATGTTTCTCGGGTGTGTGCACTCCAATAAATGTGATAAGTGGAGTTGCTGGGAAAGCTTTAGTCTGTATTGCTCTAAGTCTGCTGGCAGATATGGCTGGCATTAATGAGGAAGGTGGCAGTTTTAGGGCACAGATGTGGGGTCCAGGAGTCCAGGATATGTATTAGACTCCAAGGAAAGCATCACAGCCCCAGGCTTCTGTAGGGGGACTATTCTGGCTCCCAGTACAAGTCTGAGGCTTGAAATAGTTTAGCCCAGACTATATACAGTGCCACTGGTATCCCATGCACTGGAGAGCAATGTAGGCATCATTTTAATGACCTACAGAGGGGGACCAGGGAGACTCTTGACCATTGGTTGGAGGAATTTAGGACTGCAGACATCCCACAGCTGTGTAAATATCAACTAAAAAGAATATTTAGAAAGCTTAATATAGGCAAGACTGGTATGCATAATGCTATTCTGTTCTTTTCTTTTCTTTCCCCAGCTAACACAGATTGGGAGCTCAAAGTCTGGGCTATGAAACTTGATTGGAGAGAATGAGGGAAGCATGTTGTATGTATGCAGCAGAAGAAAAGTGTCATTGTAGCAATAAAAGTTAAAGATAGCATTTTTGGTATTTTATAGAGTTGTATCAAATTGAGCGTGCATATCCCAACAGTAAAAGCAAGTATGCATTCATTAGTCTGTACCACAAACCAATTGTAAGAATTCAATATTAGACATTTGTCAGAGGTTATGGGTTCAAATATCACAATTCACAGCTATACAATACTGTTATTTCTTCTTTCTTCAATAATATTTATATTAAAGTAAAACCTCTATACTAGTGACACAAATGACCTGATGTAAACTGTAATCTGTATAACTGGAACACACACATGTGCAATATATGCACATTTCAAATATTTTTTTCTAAAAGCAGCCAAATAGCGAAACAGCCCCAAAACAGAAAAAAATATTCACAGGCTCCCAATACAGAAAAAAATAATTTAATACAGAAAGAACAGCAATAAAAAAGTAACAAAAAATCCTCCTGTTAGTTAGCTATTTGTCATTTGTATATATGTATGTAGTGGCATTTTAAATGTGGTTAAGAAGTAATGTGCTTGTATCAAATGGCGCCAAAAATTTTTTAAATAAGCTATCAGCTGTTTTTTTCAATGTTCTGAAGAAGTCTGTATTTCACAGATGAAAGTGCTTAACCATTTTACAATTATGTTTGGTGTGTAATTAAATATTTATTTTTCATCCTTGTTCGGGTCGAGTTTCACTTATACTGTATAAGCATAGCAGAGACATCATTGTGGTCTCTAAAGTGATATTTCTGCAGTTGTTATTGTTTGTTTTAGTGTTATTTGGTTAGCAGCTATGTACGGTACTAATGAAGTGACGGAGGCTCCATTGGACAAGGATGAGATGGGACGAATTAGATCAGAAATGGTCATGTTAAAGGATAATGTGATCCTTTTGACTGAGGTCGTTGGGCAATTACAGAAATCTATTTTGTGTATAAGGAATGAACAAGGACCTGTGGATAAAAGCATTCCGTTTCCAGCTAGTCATGTGTCTACTCAGGTAGACATACCTAACAGACAGGGTGAACGGAATAGTTCGATATTGGGTATGCATCAAACAAGAACATCTTTGGATCAAAATCATATTTGTGAAATTAGTCAGTCGACTGAACATGATTTAACTTTTGATTTTTCATTGTTTCAAGTCAATGATGATATTGAACGCTTGGGGGCTCACCCAAAGCGTCCGTTACTAGCTAAAATGTATGCAGTAACGGCTAAAACTAAAACGGAAAATAAAAAAGGTACTGTGTTAAATACATCGAGCCCCAGAGGCATCAAGCTGGTTGGTTCACAACAACGTCATAATATTAGTAATGTGAACCAATTAGATAATTTTTTGACTAATGATTATGAGTTCAACGTAAATGGACATTATAAGGATTATAGTATGCATAACAGAAATATGTATAATAATAATAATAATAATAATAACAGTACTTTAAAGGATATGATATATAATTTAGGGAAATTGTTATTAACTGTTAAAAGTATAAAGATTGACAATGCATACTTGACAAAATGTATTTCACTAGGAATAGTTCCTATGGGTTTAAGGTTTTTTTAATTGCCAATGGGAGTGAATTTAAATCATGAAACCAGGACCGAATTTAATGATTTATTTAATAGTTTTGGTATTAGTTTTATGAAGTTGATTGTTAAGAAAAATGAAGAGAAATTAAGCTGTATAGTTAGTGAAATAGCTATATTAAATAGTGATATTGTGACAGATCTTTTGTTTCCCCAATGGAAAGAATTGTATGAAAAACAGTATAAATTAGCGGACATTAGAGCTAGTAAGATTTTTGAAAGAAAACATAAGAAAATACAACATGATTTGGAACAATATCATGATAATAGAGCTTACATATGGAAACAGGAACATGTAGATACATATAGATTAAATATGAGTGATAATAGGAATAGTTATAGGGAAACAGGAATGAATTTTCAGGGGGGGTGATATTACACACCGGCAAGGAAGGTGAGCTATCAACAAAGGGACAAACACAACAAAAGATAGACATTAGCCCCAGTAATATTAATTTGAGATATTCACAGGATGAGGTTTTGGATGTTAGTAGTAGCTACACCAGTTTAGGTAGGCTTAATAAGCAAGATGTGGAACATGTAGTAGTAGCACATAATGATATAAAAATATTTAATTACACAACTTTGAATATTAAGGAAGAATATTTTTCACTGTTTCAAAAAGGTATGAAATATATACCTACAGTAAAATTTCATTTGGTGGATATTCTAACTGATATTAAATTATATTGTTGTAGATTAAATTTAGCTTTTATGTTCCAAAAAGAAAGTAATGTTATTTTACCAAATCAACTTAAAAAGCAAAGCACATATATACCTGTTGGAAATAAGCATGTAGTAAATTATGAGGAATGTATATGCCAAGATATTTATGAATATAATAAGTCAATTAAGAGGAGTGACTTTATAGATAATTTAAATTATCAATTTAATGCTTTTTGATTGTATGTTTTTTTTGTCCTTTTTATGTGTATTTCTGTGAGGAGCTTTTCTCCCTGGGCCTCTACTGAAAATGGAAATATATCCAGCTAGACTAGCCCAGTCAACAAATGTAAAATAAATAAAATAAATAAATGTTAATGAAAGAAAATGTCTGATAGAATTAACAAAGAATAAAGACATTAGGGTTATGAAGCCTGATAAGGGGGCTGGTACAGTCCTATTTAATAACATTGATTATATTAATAAAGTACAAAGTATTTTAATGGATACAGGTAATTATGATATTATATCATATAATGAAATTAATATAGGGTATCGTAAAATAGATTTAGCCCTGGATGAGTATTTAATGGATAATAGGATTACACAGGATACCTATAACTTTATTAAGGTGGAGTTTCCAGTATTAGCCACAATAGTGGGTATCCCTAAAATGCATAAGGATATTAGTAACCCCCTGTTTTGACCAATTATATCAGTTAGTAGATCAAAGACATTTAATATAGGGGTAGCCATTGATCGATGGGTTAAGCATGTATATGAGAATATGTCTCATTTAGTTAAAGATTCATGGATGTTTTTGTCTCAATAAACCACGAGTAGATGGAAGAGGAATTTGATATATATATAACTATTGACGTTATTGATTTGTTTTCCTGTATACCAAGGCATGAGGGATTAGAATATTTTTGTGACAGTCTAAGAAGGTATTCAAACCTTAGTTGGGACCATATCAATTTAATTACAGACATGATGGGTATAGTACTGGAGCATAATTATATTTATTTTTAGGGCGAGTACTATAAACAGACACAGGGGGTTGCTATGGGCACCACCTGTGCCCCTATTTTTGCCAATTTAGTTATGCTTGAATGGGAAAATAAGTACCTTTTTACCAGTAAGTATTACCAACATGTAATATATTATACAAGATTCTTGGACGATATGTTTATGTTATGGGATGGTCCCATTGAACTTATTAATGAGTTCTTAACACATCTTAATAATGCTAGTGCTTTTTTGAAGTTTACACGTAATATCAACACAGAAGGTATTGCATATTTAGACACCTTTGTTAGACATATAGATACTGGTTTTCAATCGGAAATATTTAGAAAGGAAACATTTCCCAATGGATACCTTGATTATACTAGTAACCATCCCAGACATATATTAAGAAATATTTATAAAGGTCAATGTATAAGGGTAGTAAGGATGACGTCAAATTATGATCTAATGGTTAAAGAGATTAATAACATAAGGGATATGTTTGTCAATAGAGGCTATCCTATATGATTACTGGATGATATATCGGCATATATTATTAAAGAATAGGGCAAAAAATATCCCCCTATTTTAGGCATTGGTACAGAAAAAATATTTAGTATGAAAAATAAGGAGTATAATGAATTTAACAGAGTATGTGTATTAACATATTCCCCTTATGTGAATTGTGTGAGAGAAATTATGGAAAAGTACTGGAACAACTTAGTAGTAGATGAGGAAGCTATGAGGGTAGTTGGCTCAAAACCGTGCATTGTATATAAAATGGGTAGGAACATAAAAAATTTATTGAAAAGTATGACTTATGAGAAAACTGCATTGGATATCCACACAAAGAAATGTGGTTCTTGTAAACAGTGGTTTGTGATTAATGAAGCAATAGGATGTAGATTAAATGATGTCAATAGCACTTATGTAAAGTTCAAAAAGGGAAACTGTAATAGCAGGAATATAGTCTATTTGGCCAAATGTATAGTATGTACTGCTTTCTACATAGGAAAAACAGGAAGACAGTTTAGAAAGCATATTTATGAACATTTGTGTAAGATTAAGGTCAAGGATACCAAAAACGCATTGTTTAGACATATTAGTAAGACTATTGAAGTACATAAATATAAATTTGCTATAAAAGATCATGTTAATGTATTACCACGTGGTGGTAATTACAAAGCTCAGCTTGGTAGGAAAGAAAGTGAGTGGCAAATGTTAACAAATGCAACAAAATTTCCAGGTATAAATGACTATATATCTATCAAACCATTTTTACAGGTATTATAGTGTGGACAAAATGAGTTTTTTAAATATGTATTTTTTAAATATGCATTTTATTTTGTGTTTATATTAAAAGTTCTTAACATGATTTTAATGTATTTTAACATTAGGTATAGCCGTACACTTGTTTGTGACAGCTATTTGTCATTTTTATATATGTATGTAGTGGCATTTTAAATGTGGTTAAGAAGTAATGCGCTTGTATCAAATGGCGCCAAAAAGTTTTTAAATAAGCTATCAGCTGTTTGTTTCAATGTTCTGAAGAAGTCTGTATTTCACAGATGAAAGCACTTAACCAGTTTACAATTACGTTTGGTGTGTGATTAAATATTTATTTTTCATCCCTGTTCAGGTTGAGTTTCACTTGTACTGTATAAGCATAGCAGAGACATTGTTGTGGTCTCTAAAGTGATATTCCTCCAGTTAGTGCTTTTGTCTTATTTATCCTTTACAAAGACTTTTTCAGACTGAAGTAAAACAGTAATTCATGTTTAAAGATCTTAAAACTATCACCTGACATGAAATCACATGACCTTAATTAACATAATAAACTATTTAAAAACACATATAACTAATATTTTAGACCTTTCCTTTTTAAATAACTAACAAATTATTCTCTATTATGTAATCCTGGTGCAAAGCAGGCATTAAGCCTTACTTGCCAGCAGTATTCTAATCACCCTAATTCTTCTTCAATATTAATAATATTTGCTTCAATAGATACAGTTTTAAGTACTACAAATTTAAAATCTACCTTGCATTTATTTGACTTATAATGTTTATATAATGCATTTTTCTCATCTCCTTACTGAATGGCATATTTATGCTCATATATCCTTATTTAATTCTTGAGTTGTCCTTCCAACATAGAAGGATTTGCATTGCATGCAAAAACACAAATAAACATTTTTTTTGGATTTACAACTAAATTGACCTGGAATCTTAACTTTTATACCCCTATGTCAATTTCATTAGCCTGCGTAAAAATATAACTGCACATATTATAATTATAATATTTAATCATCCCACATTTTTTATTCATTTCTTTTGATTTATTTAGCTTACCCTGAAAATAATTCTTAAAGTATTTTGCCTTTCTTTGTACAAAAACAGGATTACTACCTACCTTACTGAATAAATCACTATTTATTCTCAATAGCCCCTAATTTTTACTTATCACATTCTTTATAGCTTGTGAATCTGCACTATTTTGAATGGCCATTGATGTTCTTCTTTTAAATGGGGCTTTTTTCTTCTCCTCTATTGTTTTTCCTTTCATCTCAACTCTTTGTTCCAATAATTTGTTCACTACAGGCTCAGGGTATCCACGTTTTATAACTTTATTACAGAAAAGACTGGCTTCTTCTAAAAAATCATCTTCACTATATGTAAGTTCACTTATTCTAGACAATTGCCCCTTTATTATATTTATCTTAGTACTTTTAGGATGCATACTAGAAAAATGCAAACACATATTGTTCTGCATATTTCTTTTGTAAATCCTATATACTAATTTATTATTCTTTTTATAAAGAAACAAATCCAGAAAAGTAATTTCTTTGTCACTAATATGGTGAGCAAATTTTAAATATGTGCAGCTATTATTAATATATGCCACAAATTCTTCCAGTTCCTCATATGTACCTCCCCATACTAATAGAACATCATCAATAAATCTAAAGGACATTTTTATGCTATTTTAATATTTGCTTTGTAACAAATAAATGGTTTCCCATCCATGCATAAAGAGATTAGCATAACTGAGGGCCAAAGCTGCCCCCATAGCTACCCCATTAACCTGTGCATAATTTTCATCATAGAATGAAAAATAATTGTAATTTAATACAATATCTATCATTTCCACTAACAATCTGACCATATTTGTTGAAAACAATTTAGAATACAATAGTTCCATCCTTACAATATCAATTCCTTCTTCATTCGGTATCACAGTGTACAAACATCAAGTGTTACAAGCAAGTCCTTTTCATTTATTATTGTTTTCTCTATTTTTTTCTAACAAATTAAAACTATCCCTAATTTAGGTGGAGGTACATGGGATCACTTTTTGTAAAACGTTATCTACAAAAACTACATACCTTCTGTTTTACTATTCTTACTTGTCACTATTGGCCTAAGTGGGGGTTCTTCCATGTCCTTATTGACTTTAGGTATTCCATACATTTTACTTATTTTAGGATTTGTATTTAACAAATGTGTTCTTATTTTGTCATCTATTCTACCAGCATTATACAATTCTTCTATGCATGAATCTTTAAATCTATAACCCCTTTTTACATCACACAGTTATCTTTTTGTAGTACTTTACATCTAATAATAGCAATTTCATCTTTGCTTCATATATATCACTATCTAATACAAGTGATCCTCCTTTGTCAGCTTTAAAGAACAAAATATCATTATTTTCATCATATTATCAAACACTGCCTTTTCATCTCTAGTTAAGTTATAAAATCTATATTCAGCTTTTTTGTCTAAGATTTCAATAATCTGCATTTCACAAATATTTAACAATATTTCCAAATCTTTATGCAAGGGTGGGTTAGAACTAATAGGTCTATAACATGTAGAGTTAGTTTCAACACTTTCAATTCTATTAAACATTATATAAAAATTAAAAGTCTCACATAATCTTTTAAGTCATTGATAGTCTGTAATTTGTCAGCTATTTGGGCTGGAGTAAAATTCCAGCCTCTACTCAACACTTTGCATTCTTCATTATTTAATACATAGCTGGACAAATTAATAATTTTAAAGTTTTTAGTACCTATATTCTCCGATATGCATTCTTCTGGTTCCAGTTCTTACATTTCGGCCCTTTCTTTACAAAGTTGTTTTTTGATGGTTTCTTATAGTTATTTCCATTTATATTCCCACTATTAGCAGTCACTTGGGCCCATGACCTATTTTCTCCATTTACCCTTTGATATTCTCCCACAACTTGTTTTTTATTCAAAATAGTTTGTTGTTTAGATGTACTCGCCACTACTTTTTCATGTGCTCCATTTTCATTACTTGATGCTATATTTTCTACTTGTGAACTCGACTGTGCTTGTAAAGCACTCAGGTTTGTAGCTCCATCACTGTTTTCATTCTCTGCTGGTGTATTTGATTTTTTTATTTAACAGACGTTCAGATGTTCTCACCATGTTTTACTCTTCAGCCCCAACATTGGCATCTTGCGTCATTTCCTCTGACCGTATATTTTCCTGTAGCTGCAAACCATATGCAGTGGCCACTCCCCGTGCATATTCAAAAAGATCTCTTTCACACTTTTTTTATTTTTCTATTACTTAACATTTTATTTAGTTAGTTTATCTAAATTCTCATGAATAGAATACATTTTCTTATTAAAGTTCACATCCGAAATGTTTTCTTTCAAAACATTTAACACTACCCCGCACATTTTCGATTAACTCCTTCATCTTTTTTGTATTGTGGCTATAAAGCAGTTCCGTATATTGAACAGCCGCTGTCTGATTTATTTCTAACCACTTCTCTACCAGTTCTTTCAGCAGATTTTCACCTGCTGGCAGTTTTAAAACTCTAAGTCCCTTCAGGAATCTCTGAGCTTTCAAACTATTCTCGAAATAAATATTGTCCCACTGCAGGCGTTTTAACTGAATCAAGTCTTTCTTTAGTTTTGAAAACATCTCATTGTGATTTATACAGCATTCATTGTATTCTTGTTGTTCAACATTTTTGTTGTTAAAAGGATTGTCTAGAACTGCCAAACAATTTTTTAATACTTTTTCACTTGACAACAAACTGTTATTTGTCTTGCTTACCAGGTTTGTATTGGAAGACCCTTTATTATTGGTTATAAACGAACCCATCGGTGTGTCATTCAGTACACATCCTTTTGTTAATGCAGTAAAATTAGAGCAAAATTACCGTCGTTTTCCATAGGGAACCAGCTGCAACAACTGACCAAATCTTCTAAAAGCAGCCAAATAGCGAAGCAGTCCAAAAACAGAAAAAATATTCACAGGCTCCCAATATGGAAAAAAAAGGTTTTTATACAGAAAGAACAGTAATAAAAAATCCTCCAGTTAGAGCTTTAATCTTATTTATCCTTTACAAAGAGTTCTTCAGACTGTAGTAAAACAGTAATTCATGTTTAGCGATCTTAAAGCTATCATCTGACACGAAATCCCATGGCCTTAATTAACATAATAAACTATTTAAAAACACATATAACTAATGCTTTAGACCTTTCATTTTTAAATAACTAACAAGTTCTTCCCTATTATTTAGTGCTGGTGGAAAGCAGGCATTAAGCCTTACTTGCCAGCAGTATTCTAACCACCCCCAATTCTTCTTCAATATTCATAATATTTGCTTCAATAGGCACAGTTTCACGTACTACAAATTGCAAGGTAGATTTTAAATCTGTCAGGTGATAATTTTAAGAAAGGTGGTAACTCCACTGCACTATGCCAAAACACAGCAACACATGTACTATAAAGAATTTATGTCATTTTCTCAACATTATTTATGTAAAAGTATTTAAAGGTATTAGATACACTTGTATTTGACCCAGTACCATCTGGGCACAAAAAGAAATGTATCACTGAATTAACACATGCTGCCACAGAGTCAGTTAAGCAGCAGGTGTGTTTCATAGTCTGAATACTTACTGTCTGACTTCAGCAATGTGTCTCGCTTTTGTGCACTGCTTAGCTCTGTACACACGTGTTTCTCACATGTGTATAAACTTTGCCACCTTCCACACAAACCCATTGCTTGCTGCACTATGAAAGACAAAATATTCTTATGTATTACTGCTATTCACTGTCCATTTCCTGTCTATGACATGAAATTTCAAGTGAAACTGAAGGCCTTATCTAACAATATATCATATATTTGCAATACAGCCATTTTTGACACCCATCCAAGCACTGCAACCCTGGTGACTCAGTACTTTTTCCGCACACATATCACGTGCACTAGAGAAAATAATATCACATGTTGTGTGATATGCAATGCACATCAATCTGCTAACATGCAGAGCTACAGCTACTGACCCATAAGCCTAAAAAGCTTTATCTGCAAGGCTAGTGAAGGAATCGGCATGGACCTTTTCGACAGCGACATAAGTGACCTTCAACACACTTGCTTCAACCCATTTTGTTTTTGTCAAGGGTAGAACTTGCTAATTAAACCTTGTGGATGTATTTGATACTGATCCCAAAGACTTGGATGAGGGATAACAGGACATACCACCTATGATGAGTTATCTGAGGCCTTGGACACAATCCCCCATTCATGTCTCATAGTGAAGATCTCCCATCTGCGAATGAAGCCATATATTACTAGATGGATAACCAACTGGCTCTCCAACAGAGCACACACTCTCAAAGTTGGGGACTACATCTCTACCACTATCTCACTTTCCAGTGGAATGCCACAATCATCTGTGCTTGGCGCTCAACTGTTTGGGAACTACTTCTCTTAAGCCCAGGCAATGGTAGCTAGTCTGTGGTTTACAAAGTGTGCAGATGATTGCTAACTGGACGCACTCATACAGAGTCCCCCACTGATGGTAACATACTACAGAAGGAGGTGACACAGATAAATGATGGTTTTCCTTTACATGTGTGTAATGCACATGAGTGAAATACAAAAGTCCGAAAGGACTTTTTAAAGTTTTTGGAAAGCTGAAAACATAATTCATCGAATCTGCAATGAGCGAATGCACAGTAATGTTCATTCATTGCAGATTCGGCATTTTTGGTGCAAGATGCACTATAGTGGGGATCGGGAAATGGACCCTTTCCCCACTGTAGTGTGACCTCAGAGTTAGAATAATAAAGTAGGGGGGAGGGGAGGGTGCAGACCCCCTGCATTACGCTTTGTCTTTGAATTGAAGTTCAAAAATCAGCTAATCTGGTTTTCGATTTACTGATTTTCAAACTTTGGTGCAAATCGGAATGACAATTTTCGTCATTCCAGTTTGCACAAAGGGCCATTCGGTAGGTTGATTTTCAACCTTTCAAAGGTAAACCTAAATGACTGGTGGCAAACTCACGGACTGAACCTTAAAGCAAACAATGCCTCATTGTCCCCTTTGGCAATGAAGTACCCCTGCTAATTGCAATATACATAGCACCCCTCTAAGTTCAAACATAGTGTTGTGAGACTTGGGAACACATGTTGATAGCAATCTACACTTTCATAACTATGTCACAGTGTGCTGCCACACAGCTAATTGGCCATACCTAGGTATGCTTTAGTGGAATATACACGACTGTCTGATGGTGCGGAACACCAACCAAGTGGTTACAGCAGATACATGTGTGTTACTTGTACTGCTTATGCACACTTTTGAAAATGAATTATTTTTGCAGGCAAGGGGGTAGCTTTGGGGGCAAGGATGGCACCCAATTATGCCAATTTAGTTATGGCTTATTGTGAGACCAATCTCTTGCCTCATATAGCAGGGTACAACAATCTTTTATGTTATTATAGATTTATTGATGATTTGTTTTTTTGTGTGGAGGGGCACAGAAAGCAATTTAAAGGATATTGTTAAAGAAATGAATGACAGCACACATTTTTTTTTTTTTTAATTTTCATTGGAATATAATTTTTTTTAGGACTAGTTATTTAGATTTAGACATCATTAAGGAACAAGGACAACTGACATTAAGTACAGTAATAAGTTACAAGAATGTGGCTAGCAATAGCTTACTTCATTACACCAGCATGCACCCTATGTACATCCAACATAATATAGTGAAGGGGCAGCTGATTAGGGTAGAGAGACTTACAAGTGATGCTAGCAAAACAGATAGATTTGTGGGAGAATTACATGAGAGGTTCAAGCACAGAGGATATCCCAGTAAGATAGTTAGCAACTTATTAGGATTGGAAGGTGCAAGAAAAGAGACTAGGGAAGGAGAAGAAAGGGTAAAGCAGAATAAGAACTGGCAAGCAGCCATGCTCTTAATCTTCACAGTGGACAGTGAAGCTATCAAAGGGATTATTAATAATAATTGTAGGATTTTAGTAGCAAATAAAGAAGTTAAGGCTGCAGTGGGAGAAGAACCCATATACATTAACAAAAGGGCTAGGAATTTTAAAGAGATTCTAGAAAAGAAACATGCACCCAGTAATAATAGAGTTAAGGGTATGTATAAGTGTTTAGACTGCAAAGAGTGCAGATTTATAGCAGAGGGGACCTTATGTAGAAGTAAGTACATATGAAAAAAACATTGGAGTGCCAGGTAGGTTTACATGCAGTTCAGAATTTGTGGTATACATGGCAAAGTGCCTAGCAGGTAATTCCTTCTACATAGGAAAAACAAATAGATCACCGAGAAGGAAAATTTATGAACATTATTATGAAATAAAAAAGAAAGATTACAATAATGCATTGTTTAAACATACATTAGAATGTCCCAAGTGTTCAAAGTTTTTGTTTTCAGTAATAGACTATGTTTCTCCTGATTTCAATGGGGACAAAGAAGGAGAGCTTGAATATAAAGAGCTCAAATGGCAGATTCTGCTCAATGCATATAACAAACCTGGTCTCAATAGTGGGGTGAATTATAAAGTTGTTTTACGTAGAAAAGCAAAATATAATAAATGCAAGTAGAATTGTAGTTTTAATAAGTATCTTATAGTAGTGTTTTTTAGTTTGTTATTTATGTTATTTGTATAAAATACATTAATTGGTTAAGTGAATAGTATTTTTTTTGTCACTGAAGGGTATTTAAGTGTTTGCCATTGGGACTATGAGTGTTTCTGATGAAGGCTATTATCATGGCCGAAAGCACTTAAGCCTGAATTTCTGTCAATAAAAGGAGGTTTTCTTTGGGATTCACCACCTGACAGCTTTTAGAATTTATTGCAACACCTTGCAAGTGCTTTTTGTTATTTATATATATATATATATATATATATATATATATATATATATATATATATATATATACAGATATATGTATATATATATATATATATATATCTATATATATATATATATATATATATATATATGTGTGTGTGTGTGTGTGTGTGTGTGTGTGTATATATATATATATATATATATATATATATATATATATATATATATATATATATATATAGATAGATAGATAGATAGATATATATAAATGCCAAGCACACCAGTCAACTAGCCTTTATTGCTCATAATGTATCATAATGTATTACAGAGGTATAGCAGTGTCCCTCCTAACATCTTCAGCAGATGTTAGTGTCAGGACAGTGTGTGTGGTTCCCCATAAAGTGTGAAATTATCATAACAGTTGTTCAAGTGTTTGTGCAGACTCTTCCCTTATCACTTTAAATCACATATGTTATGTTAGAGGCATGTGATTACTGGTGGTATTATAATTATATTGTCCATTATTGTGGTTTGTTCTTTTAATGTTTTCCATGAGCCTTTACCCATATCCCACTTGTTGGAGAGGTGCTGAGATTACACTCATATTCAGGCAAATCAGTTTGCACAGCTTCACAAAATGAACCTACCCTTACCCCAGTTGTATAACAGATCCCTAATAGATGTCATTGGTTTTATTCAGTAATCACACTGACATCCTTCCATTTTGTGACAGTCACATAAAAGACATTTTAACTGTACAGTCTCTACTGTGCCATATAGATATGTGACTTGTGTTGCTGCTGCAACCAGCTTCCATTGACATGCCTTCATCTGCTATACATTAGGTGGTTTCACCTGTCCATTTTCCCTAAACTCATTCATACAGTTCATCTGTGTGTCCCTATTCAATACACAAACCCCACAGAGTCTTTATTTTACATGACAGTCCATGTACCTTTACAGATCATTTATACAGCTTCAGTACAGAATGCCAGGAATGGGATATCACAATACTCTGCACTGTATATACAATGTCCTGTACTGTGTTTGGACTATACACTTCACATTCATAACTCTAAACTGTCCAGATATTTCTAGGATGTCCAGATGTGTTCCTTATCAAATGTGTAGCTTTCTGCCATATTGCTGGGATGATCTCAGGACTGATGTGACTTAATATTACATACATCTCAGTTCATATCTCTCAACTGTCCTGATTCTTTGCAGAATGTCCAGTGTTTGTCTCATACTTTTGATCTTTTCCTTATAAAATTTTGGTTTTTTGGCAAATCATTGGCATGTCATTGTTAACAGAAGTCAGAAAATATTGACAGAATTTTGAGTTTCAAACTTCACGCACTTCAGAAAATTCATGCTACTGTAAAAGCTATTATTCTAACAACTTTCTATGTTTGTAAGAGCAATATTAAAATCTGTCCATATTTTTGGCCCTTTGTCTCCCCATTTTTATGGCTTTGTCCAGATTTCTTGCTCTAAGAGTTTGAGTGGTATGTTTGAGTTTCATTCTACCAGGTTTCTGTGCGACATCTATGTCACATATGTCCCAACTTCTGGTTAATTGCTCCTGCATTATGTTGCCCTTTTTGCAGATATTTTGAACAGATTCAGAGCTATCTGTGAAGCCCAGGTGATCACTGTGGGATTCTGCACAAAACCTCAGACTGTAGGTGCTCTGCTTTAAACAGAATTGCTATCCATGTTCGTTAACATGGCAATCTGGCCAGCAACACTGTTGCCAGCCATGAAACCTCGCTTAAATGTGGCTCACAGCATGAATGTGCCTTGCATGCTGTCACACGCTGCTGCTCACCTTGCACCACTGCGCACACATGTAAACTCTGTGTAGGCTTTGCGTGGGGCCTACAGGGTTTATAAAATCCCAGGGTTGTTTCTAAGTACCAAAGATCAGCTAAAAGTAAGGCTCAAGAGCTCCTGGCTATGTTCTTGCTCCTCAGCTGGTTAATTCCAGCACAAACAACAGCCTTGCTTACCACCACTTTCCCTCATCTCTCTCACCCCAAAACATGTGGGTCTTAGTAATAAACAGTGAAGATTTAATTGTAAATAAAATGTGTCTTTATTTCATATAACTACTCATATACTTCTTGACATGGATGTCCATAACAAACATTCTCATGCCTACAGCTTTCTAATTACTATTCTACCCTCTAAAGGTGATTTACCCTAAAGCAATCTGAACAACATTTCTAACACCATCTCTACAATATGGATTCCTATATGTTGAACCATGGCTATCCATGTTTACAACTCTTGCGTGATATTGCAATTGTATTAGTGTGATTGTACCAGTGTGAAAGTCTACTTTTATTGAATATATGTTTATGAAGTGTGAGACAGTTCATTCTATTGCTATCATATTTCTAATACTGCATTGTCAAGGATGATGTTAATGTTTAATTTACTCATTCTGTATCTTGTATAAAATTGTACCGTGGAGCTTTTATCCATTGGACTCTGCTGAAAAAAGGGGTTATATTCCCCAGTCAGTAAATCAGTAAATGAGACTAAACAAATACATACACACACACACACACACACACACACACACACACACACACACACACACACACACACACACACACATATATATATATATCATAAATAAATAGAGTAAATACATGCACACATAAACCAATTAAAATTAACCAATTAAAATATAAAAAGTAACTGAAATAACTAAACTGCAAAAATAACATCCTCACACATAAACTCATAAACTAATTAAAATATATTACCATTGAAATAATGTTACAGAAAAAAGGTTAAAAGTTACTCAGAAAGAGTCTATGCAGCCACCAAAAAGGCACTCCATTCTTAAAGACCTCTCAAAACTATATAAACCTCTTGGACATGTAATGCACCACACTAACAGCAGTGAAAAAAACAACTTTAACATAACAAAAAAGGAAAAATTAAGATTGGTAAGGACAATCTCTATCCAAATGGGATAGGTTAATTTGAGCACAAAAAGAAAAATTAGCTAGGCTTAAAATGGCCCACAAGGACAGCTAGCCTAGTAATTACCTGTGAACCCCATAAAATATGTGGAATTCTTTTTTGTGTGATGCACAAAATATCTTATTTTTTGATTACATAACCTGATTTATTCTTATGTCCTTACCGCTCATTACAAAAGGTGTTACCAAATCCTATAAAAAGATATCTCATAGTATCAGTTCTAAGGAATATAGAGAAGCTCTTAACTACAGTCTAGATGACCCAGGTTTAACTAGATGGAAGAAGCAAGGCAAGACATTTTGAGTGGCTTGTTAAGGCAGACTGCACGCATATATTGTGGAAGAGAGGCTATGTGATGAGCATCAGTATTTCTGATCCCACTGGGAGTGTCAGTGGATTCTTCATAGAAGTTACTTGGTTGGCATGACTCTCAATGAATGTAGATCATGAAGGTCTTCCACAGTGCACATGGAGGCACACAATGGATCTATTAGGCCACATTGATTTATTAACAACCAGCCACCATGTGGAGAGAGACAGACAAAAAGGTAGAGTTCAGTCATGAGAATGGAGGTCTCAAGCTTCTGTCTCTGGCTTGCAAAGATGAATAAATGGGCTGCTTGGATTTCACTTCAGCCATGAAATAATTGGTCTATAGGCTTCTCACACTGACCAGGGCAAGGGTCAGCTGACTTTTTCCCTGGAGGGGAAATACTGTTACACACCAGATGCCAATCTATAACATATACATTTTCATGCACTGTAACACTATACAGGGCTTGTTTGAGTGGAGATGTGTAAGCCCCAAACCATTAGACTGTGATTGGGCTGTTTTACCATAAAAGTGAAGGGTACCCTTTATGCAGCTCTGCAGATTTTAAACTGGACCAAGCACAATTGTTTAAAATAAGAGCTGCTGTGTGTGCAACAGGAGTTCAGTGTGGATTTTAGGAGTGTGTGAGCTAAGTGAAGAAGGTTGCAGAAAGATAAAAAGTATCGCATGTCTCTTTCTTAAAAGCTGGACCATATTTCCAAAAATACTTCATGATTGAACTATGTATTCTAGAAAATCTTAGATAGTGGGATGAAGACATAGAAGTGACTTTTTGTTGAAGCTGTTGCGTTCCTGATGAACTGTTATTTAAAGCAAGTTAAGTTATATTTTCACTGTTTAGATAAGTGGGCAAATTATTTTATGTTAAATGCTAAAGTGAAGAAGATTTCCTCTACTGCAATTGAATTGTTTAATGGCAGATACTTTACAGTGCTTTATATATATATATTTTGTTAATTCACTTTATTGACTTTTTGCTGGTCAGGTTTTGAAACACTAATCTGAGGCTTCATTAATGACACAGCCACATAACGATCAACCAAACACTATTTACCTTCCTGCTGTGATGAGCAGCATTGCTAATTATACAGTAATATCTTATTGCCTTTGAAAAATGTGCACACTGAATGGACAGCCCAAGCAGAGTGCCTGTTGAGCATATACCAAAAGAAAAAAAGCCCAGCCACTAATGTACCATTGAGCAGATAGACTTTTCCATTGACATTTGCTTAGAGAGCAGACTAAAATACAAAAAAATCCGGTATATTCTGCAAAAATAAAGAAATGCAAAATGTACCTGATTTTTCAATTATTTCAGTGATGTCCAACATAAACTCTTGGTAGACTCTTGATCACTTCTCAACTGTCCTAATTTTCACAGAATGTCTATATTTTTGCCTGATAATTTTGGTCTATTCCAACTAAAAAATGTAGTATTTTGCCAAACCACTGTGGATTGAAGTCATTAAATAATCACAGTCATTTGAAGTTTATCCTTCATATTCGTCAGAAAAATGCATGCTAACCCAAAACCTCTTATTGCAATAACTTTCTAAGTTTATAAGAACAATAAAATCTGTCCCTGTTTTTGGATCTTTGTTCCCCCCATTATGTTAGGCTTTGTCTAGGTTTCTGCATTAAGAACTCATAATGGCAGTGGAAGAAAAAAAGAATAGGAACAGATAAAATCTGTTGCTTTTCCTGAACAGCACTAATGTACTGTGCAAGCCTGTGAAAGTAACTCCCATATGCATACACAGTGCATCAGCAAACGCAGAACATGGAGGAACACTGCCGCACCATTATACAAAGACATTATTTAAGAAAGGTTCACATTTCAAACAGATATTCATATCTCTGGAACCATAGAGGTTAAGGAAAACAAATACATTTCAAATTTTTTGGGCCAAACTATTTTTATAGTTGCAATATTCTTTAGGTTCTATGTCTTAAATTGGATTTCATAAGTCATAGTGAACACAATAACTATTAAGTTTGTAATAGTTTGTAAACAGCTTACAATATCTCATCAACTACTCAAGTTATACGAATGCTATATTCAACATTTTGTTCATCCAGCTTAGAGCTTTGATATAAGGTTAAGCAGTTCTGTCTGTGCTACTTGGTTGTTAGGATATTTAGAAAAAGATGACATTTATGACACTATAAATAAATACTGTATGAACAACAATTAATATGTCTTTACTTGCACTAAACAGAGGTTAAATATCAATGCAGTTGTGTTTCCCATTGTGGATGCTTTAAGATGAAATATTTTAATACTTTGTGTGTAGGTGGATTTTGGCATTATTAATGTAAATATATATAGCAATATTTGATGCCTAGAGGCATTAGTAGGATGTAGCTTCAGAAGCACCTGGAGGGGTCTTGACTCTAAAGAGCTAATGCTGCATTGTGACTATGTAACACTGAGATACTGAGAATTATTAAACAGCAAACAACAAAATTGACTATATTGACAAATTACACAGTAACAATGAGCTATAAATTACACACATTATTTTACCCCAATTACCCAATATAAATTGTACATACTAATACAAGGAGTAGATTGTTACACTGCTATAACATACACCTCATTGTATTTGAATTCCTGCCTCCCTAGCTCATATTTATGACCTATCTACCAACTAATGGCATCAATGAAGAATCTTTCAAAAAGCCTACACTAGAAAGGATATTGCCAATAGTGTGCTTGAATGAAACTGGGCATGGTTAAAAGTGACTACAGCACTTAAGTGATCAAAGCCACCAGCTGTGACACTGTTGCATTCAAGCAGAAGAGCTCAAATCACACATGTTTATTGAGGCATTATTGTGTACTACAAATAGTTTTTCACATTGCATTAATGTTACCTCATTGCATTCAACCACCTGTCTTGCTGCACTCATATTCTCTTGACCTGTACACTAGCTGTTGCCACAGGAAACATCACACAGGAATTGACAAAATGTACACATCTGAAGGGATATAATTTAATGTGTTTATTTGTGTGAACGAATCTGTGCATGGCTGAAAGGAACAATTGTATTTAGGGAATCAAAACCCTTCACCTGTCAAACTGTTATGTTCAAGTGGAATAATACCTAACACATCTATTTACTAAGCCATTACTGTATGCAACCCTAACTCTAAAATGCATATGTTTGCAAATAAATATACAGAACCTATCCCTGACCCTAATCCCAATATTCAAGTGCACATGTCATAAACATTCTAACCCCTTCTAAACCCCACTCACTTGTCTTGAGAAAATATACCATTGACATTTGGACATTCAGCTATCCATATGTTTGGCATTCTAAACTGCCCCTGGTATTTGTCGAACAAACATACTCTTGACAAAATGCTTTGGCACCATACATACATATAGATATATATATATATATATATATATATATATATATATATATATATATATATATATATATATATTGTGATGATGTGAATTATTGCCAGCTATTCCAGGAGAAGTACAGCAGTGGCTATATAACATATGCCGGCACAACTTGCTGGAATTTTGTTAAGGATTATAGGTCATTTGTATATCAAACTGATTTGTACAGATGCTTCTATTTAAATATGTATTTGTAAAACTGCTTGTGTTAAAAAAATGCAGCTACGGTGGGTCTTGACTGTATTGTAACTGATTAAATGTATATGAAGATGATATAAATGATGGAGTATGTAGGGATGGATAAAGTGGTTATTTGATGAATACGATCTAGCACTTGATCGGGGACTTAAGAAATACCAGCTAAATGTGTATATTAATTTTTAAAAGGTGCCGATTGTTTTTACTTTAAGAAGTGATACTAAATTACAATATTGGCACCTACATTTCTTGTTGATACACTCATTTACTTTTTCCACCGAAGTAGCCCTTTTGAAGGAAATTTGGCCTAGCCTTTCCCGTTCTAGTACACAATTTGTCAGTATATAAACTTGAAACAACATCTTCTTACACTTGGGCATTGTGATAATTATAGGCTGTTATTTACTTATTTACTATTGATTTTATTTATTATTTTTTTGCCACTGATCGGTTTCTGAGTAAATAACATTAATGAATATTATGAAATGAACAGTTTACCACTGAGGTAAAGGCATGATGAGAACGTAATATAACTTTAAATTTTAATTCGTATTGTACTTTGGTTCAAATGATGCATTGGTAACAAAGTTTCTGATAGGTTTATTCAAAAAGGAAAGGTTATTTTAAGTCTCGCACTAAGCACTTTACTTTGAAATTTGTCTGATGAAGTTCGGGTATGAACCCGAACGAAAAGCGCTTTACATACTTTTTGTGTGCAGCAATTTTATTGGATTATTGTGATCCTTGTTTTTAACAGTTTGGTTTCATACAACTTTTGCTTGTAAGATTTACAAGCGGATTACTTGGACATTATTTTCTGATAATAAATTGGTGGATTCTTTCCGACGCTTGAGTTTGGTGATTTTTACATAGTTTTGGTCTGTGGAAAACTTTTTGGCGTTTGTGGTCTGTTCTTAATACCAACGCGAGTTTCGGGATGGAGGACACGAATACTGACGACAACGGAGATAAGGGGAACCTCACTCAGTTGTTGGAACTAATGAACAGTCGATTGGATATACTAACTGAGAAAGTGGATAACGTGAACAAACAACATCAGAACAGCTCCCTGCAGAACCCTCGTTGGCAACCGGAACCAAGGAGAAGGCTGACACCGCCTCCCCAGATGACTGGAAGGAGGGAGTTTGCAGTAGAGGGAGAGAATGGAAATATGAGTTCTAACAACAATACTGGACTTGAAGGTGCATCAGTTAGAACTAACAACCAACAGGTTAGTAACCCTTTTAACATTGGTAACTGGCTTACAGATGAATTAAACCTTGACTGCGACTATTTACAGGGTTCTACTGTTGAGAGAGATCATAACGAGACACCGTTCTTAGACCAGATGAGACTTTTTGATAACAGACTATTAAAAACTAAGAAATTACAACTTGAGATTATTTACTTAAATAAATGTATCGGTGAATGTATTGTGCCTAAAGGGTTAAGGCATAGTACCTTTCCCACAGGACTGGTAGAGGGCTCATTATTTCACAAAGAATTGACCGACCTTTTTAATAACCAGGGTTTGGACTTGATGAAGTGCATGGTCAAACACTATCAAATTGAGGTTGAACAATTAATAACAGAAACTTCTTCCCTGGAAAGAGACATCAAAAACAACATTATGTTTAATGATTACCAATATGACTATAATAGGATTTTTACTTCAATAGCGCAACAACTGAATAAAATAAAAAGTACGAAAGTCAGTAAACTTCAAAGGGACATCAAAGCATATAAAGGGGGTTATGCTTTTAAAAAAACCCCAAGTTCACAACAAAATTATTACAGGGGGAGGAACCCCAATTCACAAGGCCCTTATTCATCACAGAGAACAGACCAACGCCTTTTCAGGTCAGACCATAGAGGTGATAACAACCAGATAACGGAAGACTTCACACAGGATTTGGTTTTACAAGATGATGATATAGTTTTAGATAACACTGACTATAATGAACATCAAAGCTTTTTCCATCATGACAATGTTTTTGAACAGACTGGTATACAACAACAGAACCAACAACAAGACCAACAACAACAGAGACAAAAAAACTACAGGGGGGAGGGGGGGACTAAGGAACAATTGGGCACCGAACCCACAACACCAGCAGACGAGGAGGTACAACACGAGGAGCAACCGGAACTAACAACAACCCCTTATGTACTAATTACCAATAAGGATTGTGACTTTAAAATTTACAACTACACTGAATACTCCATTGATCCTGACCTCGTTGAACATTTAGCCAAAGGACTAACTTTTGTGCCAACAGTGAAGTGTAATTTGGCTGAATTAATGATTGACTTTAGACTGTTCATTAGAAAATTAAATCTGACAGCATTGATGGGCAACTCTTCATATGCAAACAACGAGTTGAGAGTGTCCAGTACCTATAACCCACCTTTATACCCTAATATCAGTCTTTTTGAAACTTTATGTGAACATGAAATAAGATCGTTAGTACAAAAGTACAATAAGAACTTTAATACACAAAGTACTAACACAACAGTACACGAAAATGACTTGTTTAAAGCACTTTGCAAATTGCCGATTAGGATAATGAAACCAGACAAAGGAGGGGGTCTAGTAGTGATGCATAAGGATGATTACAATAAAGAAATTTTAGCCATCTTGAGTAACAATACTTACGAGGAAGCTAGTATTAACCAACTTAATCAGGCTTATAATAAAATTAGATTATTTATTGGGGACCTATTTATAGATGGCCTTACTGACATGACAACAGATAAATATTTGACAACGATGGCTCCCAGGACCCCCCGACTTTTCGGCATACCTAAGATCCACAAAGATCTGTCTAACCCTCCCTTCAGGGCTCTGGTTGATGGCAGACAATCTATCACTTACCCGTATGCAAAAGTTGCTGACCTCATTTTGAAAAAATATGTAGCAACTGAAAAACAAATATGCAAGGATTCGTGGTCATTTCTAGAGGAAATTAACTCACTGTTATTCACAGAAGAAGGTAATTTCCTCATAGTGGATGTTAGTGATTTATACTCTAGTATACCACACGATATTGGGGTAGAATGGGTAGTTGAACATATAAGGGATCGAGGGGCACCTGAGAATGAATGCCTCTTGATTGAACAACTCCTCGATATTGTGTTGAAAAACAACTACTTGACCTTTAATAACAAAGTGTATTTGAAAAAGATAGGGGTGGCTATGGGGTCACCAGTGGGGGCGAGTTTCGCCAACTTAGTTATGGCCCACTGGGAGACCACCCTTGTCTTTACTAGCCAATTATTTAAACAAGTCACTACCTATAAGAGGTATTTGGACGATATTTTTGTTATTTTAGTGGGAGATAGACAATATGCGTCAGCATTTGTTGATTTCTTAAATCAAACCACCACTTTTTTGAGATTCACTCAGAATTTTCAGACCCAGTCAATTAACTTTTTGGACATTAACCTTAGTAAGGATTTACTGAAGGGGAGATATACAGCTAAAATCTACAGAAAACCAACTTACTCTAACACATTCTTGCACTTCACCAGTGAACACCCGTTACATCAGAAAAAATCAGTTGTGAAGGGTCAACTGGTGAGGGCAGCCCGTATGACAACTTTAGACGATGACTATGAGATAGAATGTGATCTTTTATATAGTATGTTTAAACAAAGGGACTACCCTAAGGGCTTCTTAAATAACATTTTCAAGGAAGTTAGGACTAAGAGAAGTAAGGGAATATATAGGCCCATTCTTTCAAGAACATCAAATAACCAGGGTGAAGTGGGTTCGTCTACTGACAACGAACTTCGAGTCATGCTCCCCCTGGACTCCCAGTCCCTAGGAGTAAACGTATGGTCAGACAATGGGTACTCTGAGGCGAACGTTAAGTGGTCGACACTCTCGTTCACCTTTACATATACACCAGTGGCCCAGGAGATCCAAATGGCTATTAGAAAATGTTGGTACTATTTGACACTTGACAAAGATATTTTCCAGAAGATAGGTGAGAACCCTTTGATCTGCTTTAGGCGGGGGAAAAATATTAAAGAACTCCTCCAAAGGAAATATACAGAGTGGGGTAGATCAAGAGGAGGTACACACCCGTGTGGAACATGTAAACAATGTTCCCACATAGATGGAGATAATAAGTTCAAAATTAGAGGAGAGACCTTTTACATCCAAGGTAATTACAACTGTAACACGAAATTCGTGGTTTATATTGCAGAGTGCCAACTATGTCCGGCATTTTATGTCGGAAAGACAGAGCGGAGAATTAGGGACCGTATTTACGAGCATGGTTATGCAATTAGGAAAAAGAATAGGGAGAACGCATTGGCAAAACATTGTGAAAACAACGAAGGCCACTATTTTAAATTTAAGGTTATTTCAAGTATGGACCTACGAAAGTTTGGACCTGGACAGGTGAATATTAGTCTGATACAGTTACTTTTGGAAAAGAATGAACTAAATTGGCAGATCAGACTGAATGCAAGCATTGAACCAGGGATCAATGATTCCTGTTCGATTGCATGCATTTTGAAACTAAAAAGCCTACTTAGGTAACCAGGGGACAACGATATATTGGTTTAGAACTTTGGGCTTGTGATCAGATGGTGAAGTGGGACTTTGTTTAGAGGATTAGATTTCGCTGGAACGGGCTGATATTGTTAGTTGTGAGTCTCGGGTGTAGTGGACCTCTTCCCCTACTTTTGTTAAATTATTGGATGGTTAGTTGTATATGCATACACGGTGACTGATACGCCGTCTACCGATTTTAGTCTGATTGGTGATGGGAGTGGCAAGGGCACAGAACGGGACGGATTTGGTCGTAACTACTGCCCTTGATGGAGCATGTAGGGACAGATAAAGTGGTTATTTGATGAATACGATCTAGCACTCGATCGGGGACTTAAGAAATACCAGCTAAATGTGTATATTAACTTTAAAAGGTGCAGATTGTTTTTATTTTAAGAAGTGATACTAAATTACAATATTGGCACCTATATTTTTTGTTGACATACTCATTTACTTTTTCTACCGAAGTAGCCCTTCTGAAGGAAATCTTGCCTAGCCTTTCCCGTTCTAGTATACAATTTGTCAGTACATAAACTTGAAACAACATCTTCTTATATTTGGGTATTGTGATAATTATAGGCTGTCATTTATTATTTATTATTGATTTTATTTATTACTTTTTTGCCACTGATTGGTTTTTGAGTAAATAACATTAATGAATATTATGAAATGAACAGTCTACCACTGAGGTAAAGACATGATGAGAATGTAATACAACTTTAAATTTTAATTCGTATTGTACTTTGGTTCAAATGATGCATTGGTAACAAAGTTTCTGATAGGTTTATTCAAAAAGGAAAGGTTATTTTAAGTCTTGCACTAAGCACTTTACTTTGAAATTTGTCTGATGAAGTTCGGGTATGAACCCGAACGAAAAGCGCTTTACATACTTTTTGTGTGCAGCAATTTTATTGGATTATTGTGATCCTTGTTTTTAGCAGTTTGGTTTCATACAACTTTTGCTTGTAAGATTTACAAGCGGATTACTTGGACATTATTTTCTGATAATAAATTGGTGGATTCTTCCCGACGCTTGAGTTTGGTGATTTTTACATAGTTTTGGTCTGTGGAAAACTTTTTGGCGTTTGTGATTAAATGTATATGTTTTAACTGAGAATTAGAAAATTATCCTGAAATTAAATTACTTGGTTTAGGCCATAAAGATTGCATCTTACAGTTTTGATTGCAGCTAGAGACTAAATGTGTGTGCCAAAGAATGGTTTATTAGCTCCTATAGGAAGAATGGAATTGTTTTATGGTTTTATATCTTCCAGATGCTGTAACACATCTCAGCAAAGCTCTATCTGTGTTTGTGGTAATACATATGTCCTAAATTCTAGTTCAGTTTCTAGCAATGGGGTTAGCATGGGAACCAGAACTCCGGTGACCAGATGTATGTGATGGCATTCTGTAATTGAGAACAAAAATTATGTTTTAGTACCAGATGAGAGTGAAGTCTCATGGAAGTCTGTTTCTGGAACCTAACAGAGAAGGACTCCTTCACCTACTTCATCTTGCCTTGCTCTAGTTAGTGAACCAGGGAATGGTAATTCTTTAGAATACTCAGGAAAATATAGTGAGATTAATTAAGTACTGTTTTTTCTCTGTATCTGTGTGAATCTGTCTGTGTTGTTTTAATATTTCCTGTGACTGAAAGTCTGGTGTTTACTGTAAATAGACATTTTGTATTTTCATGATTTTTATTATTTATTATTAATGTATTAAAACTTGTCTTTGTGGCTGGTACTTTAGAAAATATTTCAATCTCTGGCAGTATTCATATAAAGATATAAAGATATATATATATATATATATATATATATATATATATATATATATATATATATATATATATATATATATATATATATATATATATATATATGTATGTATATATATATATATATATATATATATATATATATTTATATATATTCGGGAGCAACTCTGGCCACTCCTGAAAAACCTTGTTGTTGGTCAAACTACCATTTGTCTTAATATTAATTTATCTCAATATAATTGACTACCCTTGCAAGACCCTTAGAGTAGCTGGCTTTGGAGTGTCTGGTGGCAGTGTAGCTACCTTATAGTCTGTGCAGTAGGAGACATAACAAGGAAATCTGTGCCAGCGTTTCCCAGTGTGTGCGTGTGTGTGTGTGTGTGTGTGTGTGTGTGTGTGTGTGTGTGTGTGTGTGTGTGTGTGTGTGTGTGTTTTGAAAATCAAATCTCAAAGAGTGTGTGTATCAGCTGTTTGGAGCAGGGACACAAAGCAGTGGTTTCACAGAGAGGGTGCTGAAAACTTGGCTTGGGCACTCAGCTGAGGTCTCAACTCTATAGCTGTGCCAGTGGGGAGTCTTACTGGAGACCTGGATGGAGACAGCTAGAGAAATCCAGACCCCAGACATACCCCTGGATTCAGCAAGCTCTGCATGGTGTGCAGGAATAGTGCAAGAGCTGCTGGAGGCAATATGGCCACTGAGAGATCCAGGAACAAGCTCACAAGAAGTGCACGAGTGCTCCTGCACTATTCCTGTGTGTAAACAGCTCCTGTATGCTACTTACCCCATTTGCAGGTGAAAACCATGCAAATGAGGTGAATTAGCAATCCAGGAAGCTGGCAGCCATCCGTGCAGGATTAGTATAACCTGCAGAAATGTACTTGGTTAGTAACCGAGTACATTTCTGCAAACTACAAAATGGAGACATGACAGCTCCAAATAAAGGGTGTATATAATGTAGAAGGCATGCCAATGGCCAACTATATGGCCATTGGCATGAAAAACAGTTTCAAAATAACAAAAAATAACTTTTATTTTTTTGGCCGATTTTGGCCGTTTAAGAGTAGGGCAGCGGCGTGCAACAGGATTGGCCAAAAAATAAAAATAAAACCTTGAAAGAAACCTTTTTATGCAAAATCACAATTTTGCCATTATAATCAATGACAGGCAGAAGACGACAAGGCCAGTAAATAGTGATTGCTAAGGGAGAAGGCTCAGTGTCAGACTTGTAACTAAGCATTAGCAGGAAATTCTATGCAAATGAGCGGAATGATACTGAATCACAGATTTCCCCTTATGGCTAACCTGCACCCAACCATATAGGTGCAGGAAAACCATGGTGCAAGCCTAACAGTTAGCTAACATCATAGAGGGGTGTGGCAGATACACTGTAAGCTTATTGGAACTCTGTGGCTCAGGTTTGCCCTTAGCTTAGCAGAGCTAAGGAAGGTTGTGTGCCTGAAGCCTTCTAGCACTCTTTCCATTGCCTAAACAGGCATGCGCACTGCGCACAGGGTTTTAAACAAATAAAATTAAACCAGGAAATAGCAGCTCCATTCACATCTGAGCACTCGGTTTGTGCAGTGCACCACGGGGCTTAAACAGGAAGGCAATGGGAAGGGAAAACCGCAGTAGGAAGGTATTCAAGGAGAACTAGCATAGCTGGCAGGTGAAATGTATCAGAATCAGCCAGTTACACAGGCAGCAGCCCAGCACACTACTATAAACTATGCAAACACCCTTCCCTCTCTTTTTTCCCACAAACTCTGCACCACTGGTGTACACAAACGGGGAAATTTTACCTAACAAAAGCAACAAAATGATAGGGGCTGCATTTGCTCTCATAAATCAACATGTGGAAGAGGTAGAGGGTGGTGAGGATGAGAATGCTGATGGCCAACTCACAGTCAGGAGAAGGAGAAGAGTGTACAGACCCAGGGTAACCTATGAGAGACTACATGAGCTGGAGATAGTGGAGAACTATAGGGAGAACAGGGACCTCCTACAGCAAATTGTTGAGCTGTGCCAGCCACGCCTCACGCACAGAACCAACAGAGGGGAACCCATCCCAGTGGATACCAAGGTATGTGTAGGCTTAAGAATACTAGCCACAGGTACCTTCTAAAGGCCAACTGGGGATATCATGGGGATCTCACAGGCATCAGCATCCAGGGTACTCCCGCAGTTACTGGATCACAAGTCAGCACATGCTGGAGAGCACATGTATTTCCTCAACACCTGTGAGGCATTGGCCAGCAATATGCGTCTCTTCCACCAAATAGCAGAATACTCTGAGGCAGTGGGTGCTATAGACTGCATGCACATATGCATCAAAGCACCAACAGGTGAGAGGTGTAGGGTCTTACATAAATGCAAGGGCTTCCCTTCCATCAACTGCCAGGTTGTGTGTGATGCACAGGGCATTATAATGAATGTGTGTGCTGGCAGCCCTGGAAGCTATCACGACTCCCATATGACATATGACACAGCTGTAACAGAGATTTGCCAATGGGGACATCCCATATGGCCACCTAGTGGGGGATGCTGGTTATGCACTGAAGCTGTGGCTGATGACACCCATCAGAAGTGCACACACACCTGAACAAGAACTCCATAATGAGGCAACCGCACAGACCAAAATCAAAATAGAGCATGTGTTTGGGATGCTCAAATCACGGTTACAGTGCCTGGACATATCCGGTAGAGCCTTGCGGTACTCAACAGCTACATGTACCCAAATTATTATTGTATGTGCCATGCTACACAATATGATCCTGTGGAAATAGCTACAGCAGGAACAGCATGAGGCAGGGCCACACAGCCCCCCACCATTGCCAAGGCCTGCACAGGCACAGAGTGACTCAGAGGAGGAATAACTTTTATTTTTTTGGCCGATTTTGACTGTTTAAGAGTAGGGCAGTGGTGTGCAAACAGGATTGGCCCAAAAATAAAACTAAAACCTTGAAAAAACCTTTTTAAGCAAAATCACAATTTTGCCATTATAGTCAATGGCAGGCAGAAGACAACAAGGCCAGTAAATAGCGATTGCTAAGGGAGAAGGCTCAGTGTCAGACTTGTAACTAGGCATTAGCAGGAAATTCTATGCAATTGAGCGGAATGATACTGAATCACAGATTTCCCCTTATGGCTAGCCTGCATCCAATCATATAGGTGCAGGAAAACCATGGTGCAAGCCTAACAGTTAGCTGGCATCATAGAGGGGTGTGGCAGATATACTGTAAGCTTATTGGACCTCTGTGGCTCAGGTTTGCCCTTAGCTTAGCAGAGCTAAGGAAGGTTGTGTGTCTGAAGCTGTCTAGCACTCTTTCCATTGCCTAAACAGGCATGCGCACTGCACACAGGGTTTTAAACAAAAAAAAATTAAACCAGGAAATAGCAGCTCCATTCACATCTGAGCACTCGGTTTGTGCAGTGCACCGCAGGGCTTAAACAGAAAGGCAATGGGAAGGGAAAACCGCAGTAGGAAGGTATTCAAGGAGAACTAGCATAGCTGGCAGGTGAAATGTATCAGAATCAGCCAGTTACACAGGCAGCAGCCCAGCACACTACTATAAACTATGCAAACACTCTTCCCTTTGTTTTTCACACAAACTCTGCACCACTGGTGTACACAAACGGGGAAATTTTACCTAACGAAAGCAACAAAATGATAGGGGCTGCATTTGCTCTCATAAATCAACATGTGGAAGAGGCTGAGGGTGGTGAGGATGAGAATGCTGGTGGCCAACTCACAGTCAGGAGAAAGAGAAGTGTGTACAGACCCAGGGTAACCTATGAGAGACACATGAGCTGTAGATAGTGGAGCACTATAGGGTGGACAGGGACCTCCTACAGCAAATTGTTGAGCTGTGCCAGCCACGCTTCACACACAGAACCAAACAGAGGGGAACCCATCCCAGTGGATACCAAGGTATGTGTAGGCTTAAGAATACTAGCCACAGGTACCTTCTAAAGGCCAACTGGGGATATCATGGGGATCTCACAGGCATCAGCATCCAGGGTACTCCAGCAGTTCCTGGATCTCAAGTCAGCACATGCTGGAAAGCACATGTATTTCCTCAACACCTGTGAGGCATTGACCAGCAATATGCATCTCTTCCACCAAATAGCAGAATATTCTGAGGTAGTGGGTGCTATAGACTGCATGCACATATGCATCAAAGCACCAACAGGTGAGAGGTGTAGGGTCTTACATAAATGCAAGGGCTTCCCTTCCATCAACTGCCAGGTTGTGCGTGATGCACAGGGCATTATAATGAATGTGTGTGCTGGCAGCCCTGGAAGGTATCACGACTCCCATATGACATATGACACATCTGTAACAGAGATTTGCTAATGGGGATATCCCATATGGCCACCTAGTGGGGGATGCTGGTTATGCACTGCAGCTGTGGCTGATGACACCCATCAGAAATGCACACACACATGAACAAGAACTCCATAATGAGGCAACCGCAAAGACCAAAATCAAAATAGAGCATGTGTTTGGGATGCTCAAATAACGGTTACAGTGCCTGGACATATCTGGTAGAGCCTTGCGGTACTCAACAGCTACATGTATACAAATTGTCATTGTATATGCCATGCTACACAATATGATCCTGCGGAAATAGCTAAAGCAGGAACAGCATAAGGCAGGGCCACACAGCCTCCCACCATTGCCAAGGCCTGCGCAGGCACAGAGTGACTCAGAGGAGGAACAACCTGAGCCTGCCCCAGAAGGTAGAAGGAGGCATGCCCAATATGCCCAGGCCTTGGCAAAGAGGCAATGCATAGCACATACACTGACATGGTAGGACCCCCAGGGAATGACACCTCACTCCGACTTGCACATACAGTAAAAGGGATGCCAAGCATGACACAACCTGTACTTAACCATGTATAGGGAGTGTATTATGTGCATCCAACAGAGTCAGCCCTCCAGCACCATCTTCAATGCTGGCACAGCCACAAGGTAAGTCACACTCTGTATCAATTGCTGAATGTAGTAGTATGTACTTGTATCCATGGTATGAATGTGAGTAGGTTAGGGAATCGGGTGACTTAATGGGATGCCAGCAGATAGTAGCCACCTATATCGGTAGCATGAAATCCTTAACAAATACTGGTGTCAACATAGTAGGCAGTACTAGACAAGGTGACAAAACCCACTGCAGGACATATGGTGGGCCAAATGTGTGTCCATAGGACACACACATGCATGTCAGTGATGCTCACATACTCAGCAACAGTCTCAGCTAGCAGGACATGTGTAGAAAAACACAAAGAAAGGCTGTGCTAAGGCCTCTGATTTATGGCTGTGGAAAACAACCCCCCTCCAGACCTACACAGACAGACACAACAGGTCAGGCAGTAGGATGTTCTTAATTTTTTATTTGCAGTTTATTTTCCAGGATAGTCCATTGGGCTATAAAGAGCCCATTTTCAATGGAGTCCTGTGGAGAAAAGCTCCAGCGAAATACAAATACATAGTACAGAAAGAGCACAAATCCATAATATATGTTTCAATTAAATGTTAAATACATATTTTGTATAGTACAAGCCCATATTGCACAATTCAAATAGATGTTACATAATACAGAAATAAATAATTTTCAGTAGGAAAAGTACATCAGGTTAATTCAGTAAGTAGTTTTTTTTTTTTTCTTTTTAGAGAATTACAATGAGGTAAGGATGTAAAACTTAAGGTAGTGAGAGGCAGGAAAGTTTGGAAACTTAGGAAGAAAGTGTGGTAGAATTAGGTTGGATGAGAGCAAGAACATTTTTATTGTGAAGTAAGGTGCGAGTGCAGTGAGTTTTTAAACAAGGAGAGACTGCTGGTGGTGTGGATGGGAGAAGGGAGAGAGTTCCAGAGGTGTGCAACAGAGAAGGACATCAATTGATTCCCAGCAGGACATGCTGGTTTATACTATTTAATTAAGTTTTGGGAATTGGATCTTAAGAGTCTATCTAGGTTATGCATTTCAAAGGTATTTGCTAGATAGGGGCAGAGAGATGGGTTATGAATGAGTTTGTGTGCTTGGGTGAGCTGGGTATATGTGAGGAAGTTTTGTATTTCTAGCCAACTTAGTTGGTGAAGGGAATTACAGTGGTGAGAAGAGGCTCGATGACCTGCTGCAAATTTGGATATTTTGTTATAACAAGATGTGAGTTTTGTTTTGAGGGAAGATTGTAGGCTGGTTAGGATAGATGCACCATATAAAAGGGATGGGATGAGGTATGTATTAGCTAATGTAATCCTGGTGATAGGAGAGATAAAGTGACTGTGGTGGTAAAGCATACCTAATTTTGTATGGGCTTGTTTGATATTTGCTTGTAGACGCTTATCAAATTTTACTTGATTGTCAATGATAATTCCTAGTAATTCTGTGTCAGAGACTAGTTCTAGGGGGGTATTATTATTGCTGGTAATTATGAAGGATTGTTTGTCTAGAGAAGAGGTTTTTGATGCATTGAATAACATAAGTTTTGTTTTGGTTGCATTAAGGGCTAGGTGGTTGTCGAGCATCCACTGTTCAGTGGAAAAAAAAGTGGCTTGTGTTAGATTGTTTAGAGTTGTGATGAAAGGGGAGGAGCAGATTATAGTAGAATCATCAGCATATTGGATGAGACTGGAGTTAGGAATGGCTTGGAAGAAATCATTTATAAATATGTTGAATAATAGGGGGCCTAGAATGGAACCTTGGGGGATGCCTGTGGATGTAATAAGGAATGGTGAGGTAGCTTTCTTCCATTTAACTGCTTGTTGCCTATTTGTGAGATAGCTTGAGAACCACTGGGCAGAGGAAGGGGATAGGTTAAGGTTAGAGGGTTTGGTAAGAAGGAGATTGTGGGAAATAGTGTCAAATGTCTTAGAGAGGTAGAGGAAAAGAGTGGATATGAAGTGGCCAGAGTTGCTGGCTTTGTTGATTGTTTCTAGGAAGGAGAGGAGGGCAGTGGAGGTACTATGACTTGGTCTAAAGCCATGTTGTGTAGGGGTACGAAGCTGATTATTGATGAGGTAGGGTAAGGGTTGTTGTTGTACACACTTTTCAAGTAGCTTAGAAACAGGGGATAGGATGGTGATAGAGCGAAAGTTTAAGATGTCATTATTATTGCCACCTTTATGGAGAGGAATAATAAAGGCCTTCTTCCAGAGCTGGGGTCCTGGCTTTCTGAGATAGACCGATTAATAAGTATGCTGATTGGGAGAGTAATGGCTTCTGTGTCTACTTTTAGGAAGTAGGAGGGAATTTCATCAGAGGTATTGGAATCATGTTTTAATTTTAGGAGAATTTTTTTATGATGGATATAGTGATGGGATCGATAGAGAAAGGTGGAGGTTGGGGTTAAGGGAAGCTAGGGGAGGAAGGGATGGGAGTACATTGAGGAGGGGTTGTAGAGTTGTTAGTTCTGAAGTGTAAGAAGTCTAAAACTGAAATGTAGGTCAATAAAATTTAAGAACTGTAGTACACTGATATGCCTCTAGTCTGCATGATAGGTCAGAATACAGAATGAAATGGAGTACCTGAAATACCAGCACAGTCATAGCAAATGTTTACAGTTGTCAGATGTGCCCCCCCCCCCACACACACACAATCCTATGTAGAAATGAAGTAACATGTATGTGTAGGTATAATAACAGTGGGGCACAGATTACCTGAGCTGGCCAAAGTAGCAGGATAGATTGTAGCACATGTACAATATGCAGGGCTCTGTGTGTTAGGTTGTTCTTTGTTGTATATTGTGTGAAAGTGGTCAGCATGTAGGCATGGAGGGTTGTGTCCAGGTGGCCAATGGCCAGTACTGTTGATGACAGGGCTAAGTTCTCACAACTGCAGTGCCAAACACAATGCATCCCAACAAGACACAATTCAGCAGTAATCCATACTAATTGTTCAAATGTAATATCTGTCACCATCTGAAAGATGGACATGTCATGAATATGGGCCCACACATACAAACAGCATACAGGTGGAAGTACCCAAGACAGAGAGTGTATAAAATTTTACTGTCAAATGGACACACCTTTGGAATTTACATACAGGTTAGCAGCACATTAGTTGGATGTGTAGTATAGAATACTGATGTCATCTGGCCAAACACTGGTAGACCACAAAAGGCACAGGTATGAAGTACTGAGAAAGTGCTGATGTCCCTGTACAAGCCAGCATAAGTGGAATGTCCCACATATATCTGTGAGTCAGCTGCAAGTAGCTTCCATAACACACATGCACTCAGTTCACCCTACCATCAGCCACAGATACCTCACAGGTCTTATCCCTGCTGCTGGGAATGAGTACAATATGACCCCCACCTCTGTACAGGGATAGCCACAGAATGCAGCATGTTGAAGAGGTGTCCCATGCAGGTGTGTCCCTAGCTGTAAGCACCACCCTTCCAGCATCCACACCAATGGATCAATAAGGACAGAAACTTTTGACATTAACACCTTGCACACCTACACTGTCACCCCAGGGGAATATAGTGACTTGGAGTCTGGGACTGTAAGAGTGACACAATGCACCGGCCTGCTACAGATGGCCTGCATCACTACCAAATTCCCTAGAGCCCTCTGTCAAAGGCCCATGCCTCACCCATACTGCCAATGTATGTTATCTCATGGACTCCCAAATAACAACATAAAACAGTCCACAGAACAGAAATGCAAGGCCATGTTGAAAAATCCCAGTAGCATGTCCACCATGTCCAACTGCATGAACTGTGAACCACCCCCTAAATACTGCTGGGATGAAGTGATAACTATAGGGAACTTATCAGATAATGTTTGTATAATGTTCGGAAGAGCATAGAATAACAGGGGGGGATAGAAGCATGGGCACCATGGAGTGTATGAAGTCTGAAACTCAGATGTGTGCACATACTATCCCTGCCAACAAACACAGGAATGGGTGGATACAATGCTGCTCGTAAACCACAATGTGAAGCGGTAATGACCAGAAATATGAGCCTTGCCTCTGTTTAACCTGTGTGAATCTGTTTAGCTATGAGGTATGGCCACAGCAGGATACGGCCACACTGTCACGTTGATAGATTTACAAGCATGGGATCCTCAGCCACCACAGTACCAAGGTGCTGAACCATTTACGCAGTCCCATCAGCAAGTGTCTGCAGCTCCCCCTCCAGAATGGCATGATTGTGCAAGAATATGTAAGCTGCAGACCACAATACTGGACACAGTTTCAGTCATCTTGTGTTCCCCAGGAAATTACTGTAAGCAAATATGTATACCTGTCAGTAGTTGATGACATAAAACATCACAGTGTAAAACAGTCCATATGTCTGAATATCTCTGCTAACACCAAATCCATGTAGCAGAAACAGCACAGACACAGTTACAGTATCCCATTATCCTTTGCCCATTGTGACCCCATATTGTCAACCGATCTACAGATATCCTGCAGAGACAGGTTGCTAGCTGTAGGTGTAGAACACAAAAGCCTGCACGGGATTACAGCCTAACAGGAATGGATTCACACATTTAATACAGAAGGTCATACTGAGCATGCTCCCACACTTAGAGAATCAACGCCCATGTCTGACAACAAAATACTGAAAGGTCACACTGGGCATGCTCCTAAATGAAGCCCATGTCTGGCAACAACAGTGGACTATACATATGTGTCAGTCACAGATGTTTGTGTACATACTCCACATAGCACACCAGTCATGCGTTGCACACACAAAGGGATAGCAATACACACATGTATCCATGGACAACACACTATTATAGGCCAAACTTATGCATACATAGATGGTGGAAGAGAGTGACAAACAGTGAGAAAGAGCTTTCCATTATGAGGCCTGTCACACCCAGCACAAATCCAATTGGCCAATAGTACATGATGTGCAAATGTCAATTATTATAAGCATTTGCTTCTGGTATCCCTCAGCATTATAGTGTCTATGGTGCTTGTGATAACTGTGCAACATGACTGTACAAGTCATTTTTCATCTAGCAGTTGTATACACATTCCTGTTAAATGTAAACCTGTGTGTGACTGAGTGCTGTGTGTGCTTCCAGATGAATGATTTATGGCCATTCACACACACTGTACTCCCCATTGCCCTACAATGGCAAGCCTGCTGATGTTATTCACCTTGAAATACAACTTTGGGGAAGCAGTAGCCCTATAAGCTTTGTGGCATGTGATATAACTGCATAATGCTATAGTGTGATGTACTAGTTAGGTAGGAGTTCTAATCCCAGACATGGCAACTGTGAGACTCTGTGTGTGTGTGTGTGTGTGTGTGTGTGTGTGTGTGTGTGTGTGTGTGTGTGTGTGTGTGTGTGTGTGTGTGTGTATGTGTTTGGTTGTGTGTGTAGGGATCAATACTTTTGATGCTATTCACAGTCAGTACACTTGCTATTACCCTACTTTGGCAAGCCTGCTGATGTCATTCACCTTGAAATACACCTTTGGGGAAGGAGTAGCTCTATAAGCTCCGTGGCGCATGCTATAACTGTATAATGCTATAGCGCAATGTACTTTGCAACTGTGATACTCTGTGTGTGTGTGTGTGTGTGTGTGTGTGTGTGTGTGTGTGTGTGTGTGTGTGTGTGTGTGTGTGTGTGTATGTCGGGATCAATGCTTTTGAGGCCATTCACAGTCACTACACTTTCCATTGCCCTACTTTGGTAAGCCTGCTGATGTCACAAATATCCTGTGTGGAGGTAGCTGTGATTGTGTAATAACAGGACTCATTGTGTGGCAGGTTTTGCAAATTTCTTATATGGAGGACCTATTATATGTCACAATGTCCACCTTAAAAGGACAACAGATGTCAAACAGCAGAAAGGCTGGTGTAGACAATCCATACCCCTACATGTGACATTATGGATTGGGGAACAATATATGCAAACCTTGTATTACCCAGAGAACACTCTCCACCCATGTCTCATATACAAACAGGCTAGGCAACAACCACTATGTTGGTAGTTCCCTGCATATTGACCACAGATAGTAACCATGGTGAGATTGCAGTGGACTACAGAGGACACGGCACCCTGTTCCATCCCTACAATAGGCAAATAATTGCTTACAGTGGTCCTTTGCTATGTTCCCCACTGGACACTTGCAACAACTGTAGAGTCAGCAAATGTAACCCACAAAGGAAATACCATGCCTTATGCACATACCCTGCATGGACAGATGCCACTAACACCAGTGAATACCTGTATTGTGCTGCCAATGTAGGTGCAGGATCGACCTCAGCTCCATAGCCATTTCTCACCACATGAGGGCAGGAATGCCACATCAGATGATAACATCCTGTCCACACAACATGCCCCAGACACCCCAGGTACACTTCCACATGTCACAGAACATGCATGTGGGACATGTGCACATCCCAGACACTGTCCATATTATGGAATATAGAACGCATACATGGCAAGCATTGCACAGCACTGGCCACCCACAATAGTAACCCAGATGAGTGGATGGCAAATAGAGTACCCACTTGTGTGGGCCAATCCAGGGACTACACCCCTGAGCCACACTGCAGACCATTGTCATGTGGCCTGATGCCAAGGTATTCCCTTTGCCTAGCCTTGTATAGCCTTCTGGCACAGTCATCCACTACACACCTGTGAAGCAATGAACCCATGTATGACAGTAATGGCAAATCTGTGTCTGTGTGTGTGTGTGTGTGTGTGTGTGTGTGTGTGTGTGTGTGTGTGTGTGTGTGTGTGTGTGTGTAGAGATTAATGATTTGGAAGCCATTCACACTCATTACACCTCCCATTGCCCTACTGAAGCATGCCTTCTGATGTCAGTCATCTTGACATACCCTTTGCCCATATATCAGCCTGATATCCTCTGTGGTGCATGTGATACCTACGTAATACTGTAGTGTAGCAAACTAGTTAGTTAGGAATTCTAATCCTGACCCTGCCATCTGTGATAATGTGTGTGAGTCCCTGAGAGAGTGTGGTTGTGTCATCCTTGATACCTGCTTTTGTGGACAGGCACATGTACTACACATACCTTATCCCTCCTTTATCACTGTTGCTGATGTCACTCCCCTTCAAATATATCTTTGAGCAGCTTTCCAACATGTAAGCTCTGTGGTACATGCAATAACTGCATAAAAATGTAATAGCAATACATAGTCACGCAGGGTTTGAAACCCTGTACTGGTAAGTGTGTGACACAAACATGTTTAGCTCTTATTCTCCTACCCTTTTACTTTGTCTCTGTCTGTCTCTCTCACTTCCTCTCTGGTGGATGTGGAAAAATAAATCAGCTTTGCTTAGGCAGCAGCTTGTGTTTTGTAAGTGATGCTTAAGATCACAAAATCCACCAAGAAAAGCACTGGAGAAGCTAAGAAAGTTCTTTTTTAACGTAGTTAAAAATTAATGTTTGCTATTCGTCCCAAAGACTTCATCAGAAATAATAAAATACACTTCCAAATCACTTTTACACCATTCAAAAAACATTTGACCAATCAGATCATCTCAATAATAAATCAATTAAATACATAAAAACATTTAAAGACATACTACAAAAAATGTGCATCCCAAAGTGTCCACACAGTTAACACCGTTTAAAACACAAGGGCATTCACTCCTCGATATTCACTTTAGTAATTTTCCTATTTTTTAAGAAACATTTTATGTTCACCATATCATTCAGACCAGGGGAGAAATAAGAAGCAAGTTGAATCTGCTATTCTGCCTCTCTTTGTTCAACATAATTTTTAAAGTCAATTCCCCTAAGGTCACATTTAACAAATTCCACTACAGAAAAAAATACATTTCTTCCAGTTAGAACATATCAAAGAATGCTTAAAAATGGCATTATTACTATTTTTTGTTTTTATAGCATACAAGTGCTCTAATACCCATTTCCTTAGACTCCAGGTGGACATGCCCACATAAAAACTTGGGCATGTTGAACACATCGCAAGAAACACTATCCCTGTTGTACTACAGCTCAATTTTCCAGGGATGGATATAGTAAACTGTAGATGTTCCAGGAACACAAAGGGACCCTCAGAAATAAATCTGCATGCCCTGCACCCTGAACATTTGAACATACCCCTGGTTTTACCAAAAGTAAGGGTTGGCCCAGCGTTATTATTTTCTAACAAATGTTTCAAATTTTGATTTTTCTTGTAAACAAAATGGGGGGCTTCTCCAAGAAGTTTAGATAAATCTGCATTGCCCGTAACTACTTTCAAATTCTCACTAATAATCTGACGGATGTAATTACTGTCTACATTCATGTCCAAACAGAATCTGGGACCTTCTGCCCCTCTCTCTTTTGTATGTGTGCCACTAGCTACGACATTCTGAGCTTTTTTAACAAAACCTCTTAACAGGATAGGAAGAAAATCTGTCTGTCTCCTATAAATTGCCACTTGAGCTATATTTTCAAATAGGTCTCCAGGGTAGCCTCTTTCCAAAAAACAACTTTTTTATGAGGTTAATTTCCTTCAAAAAAACAGAATCTTCCACTATCATTCAAGATGCTCAAATGAACTGTGCTCTAGCAATATTTTTTCTCATAAAGTAAGGGTGGCAACTCTTGACATGGACATAGCTGTTACAGAATGTACTCTTGCAAAGAATACTGCTCAAAAACACATTTTTGTTTATGTTCGTTATCAAGTTAATGTTTTTTTTCTATAGTGGAAGTTGTTAAATGTGACCTTATGGGAGGGGACTTTATAAATTATATTGAACAAAGAGAGGCAGAATGTCAGATTAAACTTGCTTCTTATTTACTCCCTGGTCTGAATGACATGGTGAACATAAAATGTTTCTTAAAAAATAGGAAAATTACTAAAGTGAATATCCAGGGGTTAATGCCCTTTTGTTTTAAACTGTGTTAACTGTGTGGACACTTTGAAATGCACATTTGTTGTAGTATGCCTTTAAATGTTTTTTATGTATTTAATTGATTTATTATTGAGATGATCTGATTGGTCAAATGTTTTTGAATGGTTTAAAAGGGAATTGGAAGTGTATTTTATTATTTCTGATGAAGTCTTTGGGATGAATAGCAAACCTTAAATTTTAACTATGCTAAAAAATAACTTTCTTTGCTTCTCCAGTACTTTTCATGGTGTATTTTGTGGGGGGGGGGGTTGTACTGTGGACACCTTGGTCTGCTTGTGTGCTGCTTTTCTTCTTTTATTGATGCTCATGATCAGCTGATGGCCTGTGCACAAACTGCAATCCCCCACTAGCTAATTGCATGTGGAGCAGCTTTGGTAACATTTCCATAGCCAATTGCATGGAAACACACTCCTATAACTAGGAACATCATGTGGGTGTTGGCCCTTTTCATTCACTGTGAGCAGGACTTTATGTCGGTGTTTGGCAAATAGTATCACAGAGGGTAGTGGGATATACCTTTTACAACATACACTGTGGAGACAGACCAACAAACAGAAGGGGGATGTTCCAGACATGAGGACAGAATGTAAGTCTTACTCTTCTACATTTGAGGTAATGCTGGTTTAACAAGGTTTTTGGGTTTGTATGGATATGGCTGGACTACATGATTTAATACCTGTCATGACAGTGTTATGTGGTTGAGGAAACTCTCACCTGTAGGGCTATCTGCAGACTGGCCAGTGTTTGGAGTATTACATGTGTTGTGTTACTCACAGATGACCTATCTTTAGAAATGCAGTAGCATAGTCTGAGGATTGCAGTCAGTACATGGTGACAGCCATGTGAGTTACTGACTTCATATCACTCAGAAGGCATAAGTCACAACAAACCCTGTTACACCAGTAAATGTATGAATTTATCACAGCAACATGTCAATATTGGCCCTGTGTTTATGCCTCCAGCCACAACACTGTAAACCTTTGCACATATGTCATGCAGTAAGAGGTGCATATGTCCTGTACACATTTATTTATTGACATCATACCTGATAACAAGCCAGTGAGATATCAGACTGCTAGACATGTTATGCATAGTAGGGCTTATATTTGAGGACAAAACCTGGACATTCTGTTGTAGTGTGTACAGTAGTGAGGTCTGTGTAGTTATGGCGATTGTTGACATAGTATGTATTGTGAATATGTACCTTGGCCTGTGTACAGACTGTGGTAGATGTCATTGTTCTTGGTCCTATTCTACCTGATGTTGCATGCTGCTACAGTGGTACATGTTTGTAGGGCCACACCCACACATGTCCCATACCACAGTCAGGCATCAGAATACACTGTGTATTGGCCCAGTTTATGTAGGGTAAGTGCGCGAGTGGCACATATGAGGATCGTGTTGATCAGACAGTCCATATACTCTAATATTAAGCATGCTTACCATATGTGGCTGTGGCTGTGTTCAGATTATGGTTGTGGTTATGCACTTTCACACAGGTGTCTGTTACTCCATGCTGTTACATGCCTGTAAAGCCTGCTATATTTGCAGGTACATGTGTATTCCCTCATAAGAAATGTAGGCCAGTGTTGTGGCAGTCTACCTGTAGTTTGCACAGAACTTTGTGACATGCCTAGCAGTTCAGTGTGCTTACCGAATGTGATGTTATGTCAAGATATTTGTAAGATGTACTGCTGCGGGCCACAATAACTGTTGTGTATTTCTGACAAAGCAGTGGGATTCTGTGCAGATGTATGTCACTAACTAGTGGTAGTACGTGGGCTTGAGATCTCTGCTCCTCTGGTTATTATGTGTCAGACAGAAGTGTATGAATGCCTAAATTGTGTGAGCATATCTATTCCAGTATTTATGTGATATCCTCATTTACATGGCTGTTAACATCCACTTTGTCAGGGTTGGTCCACATGTCTTGCACTAAGGGGTTCTGTGTATACCTCTGGACAGATGAGAGTGTGTCAGACTGTCCACATTAATTGGTCATATCTCTGCTGTATTCCACAGTATCATTACTGTGATATCCGTGGTGCTGTACTATGATGATATTAGGATGTCTGTCAGTAACCGATGGCATACATGTCAATATCAGATGTGACTTCCCACACACAAAATTTCTGTTAAGACAACCCCTGTTACAGTAGCAACAGTCTACATTTATACCTGCAATACTTACATGACATCCCCTTGCACTAAGAGGTTGCGACTATTGTTGCTGAGGTATGACTCCACTACATGTTCTGGACATATGTTATACATACACTGTGTGTGTGTGTGTGTGTGTGTGTGTGTGTGTGTGTGTGTGTGTGTGTGTGTGTGTGTGTGTATGTATATATATGTATATATATATATATATATATATATATATATATATATATATATATATATATACACACACACACATATATATATATATATATATATATATATATATATATATATATATATATATATATATATATATATATATACATACATATATATATATATATATATATATATATATATATATATATATATATATATACACATATACATATGTATATTAAATATATGTATGAATACACACACACACACACACACACATATATATATATATGTATATATATATATATATATATATATATATATATATATATATATATATATATATATATATATATGGCTCTAGAGCAGCTTTAAGTGGGTTTTTGCCAGTTTGTGTGGCAGTAAGCACTACTAATTTATGGTTAAACATACAGGCACTTTCATCATGTAGGCTTCGCTTACCAGTGTGAAAATGTGCTTAGAATTTATATTGCAGCAATGCTGAAACCTGCTAAGCTTGGCTCAGCCCTGGTAACTAGTGATCACATTCCGGTCAAATAAAATCGCAGGGTATTGACATCTTTAATAAGTGTATTTAGTTCCATGTACATAGCGTGCTTTTTTTGTGTGTTTTTGCCAGTTTATTACTTTTGGAAGAGTTCGATGCGTCTATGTGCTGTCATTACAGTAGCAAGAGGTGTGAGTATACTGTCTGGGACACCTGAGTATTTATGGTTTGTACAACTCTTTTCCATTTGAATGTGTTACTTACAGGGGTAGTATCCCAGGTTATATGCAGTACACTGGCATGTAGTGTATCATTATGTTACTACTGTTGACAGTGCTTTCCCAAGTAAGAGTAGATTGCAGATTGTAGTACTGGAACCAAACACCCCTGCATGCAAAGATGGTCTCTGAGTCCTCACTGTCATGTTCTTGGTGTGTGAGCTGTGTCTCATTAAATATTTCCTACTGGATATTGATCTGACGTGGAAATTAACTGTAGACTACTGTGTGTATAGCACATGTCAGTGAGGGCTGCTGCCATGTAGTAATGGCATACCTATCGGTGACAGACATCTATCTGTCAACACATTCATCCTAATGCATAGCCAGTTGGCTAGCTGATGTCTGTCTGTCCTCTGTACAGATGTGCAGATGTCAGGTATCCATCTTAGCTACTTAAAGGCAATCTATGCTTGACTGAGACTGACATGTCTGCCCAGCTGTGTTATGAATGCCACAGCTAGGAATCCACACCTTGTATCTACCACATGCCATGGATTACCTCAACTAAACTACCACATTCAACAGAACATGCTTGGGTACAGATCTCCAAGTCAGACACTGACCATGTTATGTAATACAAGTTGCATACATGTCAACTGGAGCACCTCACTGACCCTCTGCAAAAGACAACCAGATGATTGGCTGTTGCATGTAACTCTCACCCTGAGGATCACCCCTGTGTTATCTGTTGATAGATGGCCTGCTATCACATGGCAGGTGGAATGATACCACTGTACACCTATCCCCTACACTTCCCATCTCTTCATGGGCAATAACCTGGTACACACCTATGAACATCTGCACTGATGGACCCCAGTACTGACAAATGTGTATGTGTGCATTACTGAGAATAACAGTGTCTGTGTGTTTGTAGACCTGTAGTTGAGAATACCTTGAGGCCCTTCACACCCACCACACCCCCCTTTGCCATAGTTAGATGTGGCTGCTTCTGTACCTGACATTACATGTACCTTGTTACACTCTTTTCCCTAAGGGCTACCTGGGGCTTGCAGTACCAGCACAACACTGTTGTACAAATGGGTTGATAGGCATGGGATACCCTCTAAGTTCTGGCAAGTGTGTGTATGTGTGCATGTGTGTATATTTGTAGGATACAGCATTCTGAGGCCACATTCTCCTAATACAATACATCTTGTCACACAGTATTAGGGACAGTGATGTTGCTGACTGTAGGAGAGCCATGACAATGCATCACACTACTATCTCTGTGGCATGTGCATTAGATGCATATGCCTGTAGTAGCACTCTTGGGATAGACAAGGGGTTGTATTGCAGTCCTGGTCAATGTGTAATGGTGGACATGTCAGAGTGTTATCATGGGTTTTAGTGCATACAATATACACTGTGGGGTGTGGGTGCTGGGTGTACTGTCTTTACACCATGGTACTCCCAATACATGTCCCCTGTTCCACTGTATGGGGACCACTGTCACCATCAACCATACAGGAAACTGATAACACTATCCAGCCTAGTTATGCATGTGCTGTGTGCAACTTATCTGTAACAGAATGGACACACTGAAAAAGTAGTTAGCACCGATAAGCCCAGGTCTCTCAGATGTGTGTATGACTGTTATGTGTTTGTCCATGTGTATATGACAGTATGTCACACTATGTAATGTCCATAAACAACCAGCACATCCCCCATTACCATACTGTACAGGCCTGGGGATATTCTTCACGTAACATGTAACCTGGAACACGCCTCATCCTAAAAGCTGTGTGGTGTGTGCAATTAAGGCCACACACATCAGTAACACTATATACCTAGGTAGGGGTTCCAGTCCCAGTGTTGCCAAGTAAGAGTGTGTGTATGTGAAGGAATCTACTTCTGTTTGCAGAATATACATGTCCCAGGAGGCCATCTGTCCGAGAACTGCCTGGCATATGCTAACATTTCACAGGTATCATCTTGTGGACATACATTCCATCACAACTAGTGGTAGATGTGTAAATGCCCTCTTCCCTAATGTATAGGTGTACAGTGATACTGGGGTTGGTATATATAGCTGGGTGTGGCTCTTGTGGACACAGCCACCATCATTGAAGTTACTGTTGAGTGTATCCCCCCACTTTGCTGGCTGTAATACTGTATAGTTCATGTTAACAGGTTAAGTAGTTGTCTATCACACTATCTGTGGTTCTACAGCACCTGTCACCCTCCAAAGGGTAGGGCTGTGTCACAACACCAGCACACCAATGTTTACTGAGTTGAAGATTGCACTACATTGGGTAAGGGGACATATACCCTGCCAGTACCATCATCAATGACATTAAACTAACAGACTGTTTATTTCCCAATGTGTTCTTGTGCTTATTCTGTTTTGGTGGAATTACATTGGCTAAAATGGGTTCCTTGCATAGGTACATACATACAAGTGTATAGTATTCACTGTGTATTGCCTCAAAACCAAAGCCTCTGTGTGTGTTATACACAAACCTGTGGTGTGTACCACTCAGTACACATACCATTGTCCACTGTAGAAGCGCTGTTGACATCAGCCACCATGCACTCACCTGTATACACCACCCCCAGACCTATCGGCCATGTGGAACATGCGATAACTGTTATACAGACCTGTGACATGTATTCACCTGTACCCAGAATATGGCACAGCCAAGGTGTCACCAGAGTGCCATACCCCTTGTAGGATACAACAGCAGACCATCATTCTGCTGACACATGGACACCTACAACACAAATGGAATACATTATGCAGACCACAATCACTCAGTGATAATAACAGCTATAATGCATCATAGCTAGACAGCTACACTTCCTGACATATAAACATTAAACTTTACTGCTGACAACATGTTACACAGCATTACATTGGTACACCACAGTACAGTCACCCTGTGCATCAGAACCATATTAGCCTGTCCTTTCATCGATGTTATGGATGACAGGGATATGGCACAGGTATCATCATATGTACAGGGTGTGTTGTTGGTTTGCCAGAGACCTAGGCTGAGCCATACATTTGACACAATGTGTGTGAGTGAGGGGGTTTAATTATTAATTTGGCTGTGGTGATGTGGTGTGTGTAGGTATGGGGTTGCCCTAGCTGTGTTGGTATTGTGTGTGTGTGTGTGCGTGTGTGTGCATGTGTGTGTGTGTGTGTGTGTGTGTGTGTGAGTGTGGGTGTGTATGCATGCACACAGTTCTGCCATGTGGCTGCCCTAAACAAGGGTTTGTTGGACAGCTGCAGACCATACCTGACAAGGTGTCCAGTTCACCATCTATGGCCACAGACATGAGAACTGAGCCTGCCAGGGGTTCCATGGGCACCACCATGTAAAAGCCATGATTTGGTACTGTCCTCTGATGGTGACATATGTCGCTGTATCCGGGTCCCTCTTGGGCCTGGCCAGGGCCACTTGCACGTGGCCTGCTGTGGTGTGGACAGTAGCCCCCCCTGCAGTGCTGGGGCTGGTACTGCCAATATGGGAGCAGCTCTGTGTTCTGGCACATCCATGTCAGCCTCCAGCTGTTGGTGTTGCTGGCCTACGTCAACGTAGCCATCGCAACACTCCCACCATATGCTCGAGCACAGACATTCCATGGTTGAGGATTCCCACCATTCTCACCCAACCATGAATCCATGACCTCTGAAAAATAATGAAGGGCACCTGCAAGATCATGAATGTTGTCAGTAACAGCTGAATGAATAGCCCTCTGCAGCCTCAGAGCCTGTCTGGTGTACTGTTCCATAAATGCCTGCACCTCCATGATGGCATGAAACATGCATCTGGTGGTACCAGATGTGAAACTTCTGCCAAGGGCACGATGACCAGCAGCCCTCCAATGAGCACCCCTGTACATCTGCCTATGTGGTACCCCAACGACATCTGGCTATGGCTGCTCTGTCCAGACACTCGTGCCATGGATACTACACTGTCCTGTCCCATGTCACCAACCACCAACTCTCCCTCATCTATGGCACTAGGGATGGAGTATGTATAGGCATTGTGACTGTGTGTAGGGATGGGGTGGATAACAGTGGGATGTCAAACGATGGCACAGATTCAGCCCCTGAAAACATTGCCTGTGCCTCAACACACCTATCATCATTTTCAGTGTCTGTATAGATACCAACATCAGATTGCCTGCAGGAGGTACCCTGACCCACCTCGTCACCTGTGAGGGGAAAACAAGAAATGCACTTTTCCTGTATGTCATTGCTTAACAGTACACACACACACACACACACACACACACACACACACACACACACACACACACACACACACACACACACACACTGACATTCCACCATACTACTTACCTTTCCCTGGGTTTACAGAATGTCCCAATTTTTTTCTCTTAATTTCCCCATGCTGCATCAGTCTTGAATAATTACAGTCAATAATACCAATCATTAACGTATCATTCTTCTAATTGCTCAAAAAAGTGATCACAAAACATGACCTGTTACTCCATTAATTCTTTAACTTGATAGGAGTCATTTTTTTTCAAAGACTCCT
>NC_056731.1:1021483405-1021555846 GCF_019279795.1 Protopterus annectens | reverse complement strand
GGTACCAGAGCACTACAGATTATGCACATCTGTTTATTACTACAATGCAGCAACAGACTATATATATTTCATCTCACATATGCATGATTAAACTCTACAAATACAGATGGATACATAACAGTGGTCTACTGATGTGCTCTGTGGCCTTAACTGCACGCTCCTCAGCCATTGTGTAGGTAGCACCCACCTCCACTATGCTCTCTGCCGGGTTTGGTGTTTGCAGGTGGGCAGGTGCCCTGAGGCTGGCGAGGAGCTCCTCAACATGTGTCGGGTGGCTGGATGGCATGACCCCCCCCTATTGCAAGCTGGTCCCCCCTAACTGCCGCAGCACGCCGACAGGCATACTGGAGTAGATCAGTACATTGATGTCGGACCTGCTCATAACTTAGGTTATGCAGGCCGACATCATTTACCCTGTGAGTGGTCATATCCTGCAGATCATGGGCTGTACAACTGAACAGTGTGTGGTAGTGCTGCACCAGGTATGTGATGATGACATCATTCTACTGCACTGTGTACATTGGAAGTCTCTCCCGGGACATTTTGCCTGAAAGACATAAAGAGGGAAACAGGTCTGAGGACCTCATACTGCAAGGATAAAATAGTTGTTAATACACATCTCTGTCTCCCCCCCCACCATATCTGCAACAACAATCTGATCACACAACTCAACGGGTATGTCTACAGAAGACCTACAGTTGGGACATATATTGTATTGTACAACAATTTCTGTAATGTGTCTGTAGTCATGTTCAATGTTAAAACACTATCATTGGTGGCCTGTTACGAACAATGTCACTTGCATGCTATTGTAAGGGCCACTATGGTTCCATATATGCATGTGTTCTGATTGCTATGTAACTGCTGCAAATCTGTTGTTTTGTGTTAATTGGGATATCTATGAATGTTGTCAGACATAATTCTGGAATGTGTGGACTACTACTACCAACATATGTTTTATAACAGTGACACAAAAGCATGTTTGGGAAGACAAATGCTAGCAGAATCACCTCTCCCACCTCATATGGCCATATTACCAGATCACATCATATCTGGGACCCGCCCTGGGACCTCATCATCTACTGGTCGTGCACTACCTTCAGGTGGAACCACCACAAGTGATGGTGTTCGCTCCCCCCTGGGAGCACACATAGACAGGATCCTGTCACTTAAAGTCAGGTCCAGGGTCTGGTGCATAGGGGCCTCCACAGAGACTTGGTGGATGTGCTACAGCACCTTGAGGCCCTCAGTACACAATCACAGGGTCTGCATGCTCCTCCTACTCAGCCCCCAGCCCAGGCACCTTCAGGGCCATGAAGATGCTGTTGTGACTTCCCATGGGTGGGGACCTTGGTCCCATTGTTTCCATATGGGGACTTATGGTCTTCCATATTCCAGACAACACTCTCCATCCAAGGTGTTTACCCACCACATATGTCATATACTGCCCCTGTATGCTGTCTTGTCTGTCTTCCAGCCCAACCTACCTCCCCAAATATACCTACTATCCTTCCCCAAAATACCAATCCCACCTTCACAAACAAGGGCAATGTGTTCCCAGCATGGAGTTCACACCTGACATAACTGTTCATTTTGCACCCAATTACTGCTGTATATATACATATATATATATATATATATATATATATATATATATATATATATGTGTGTGTGTGTGTGTGTGTGTGTGTGTGTGTGTGTGTGTGTGTATTGATATGTATGATGTTCTCTCACACATATCATCGTGCGGCACTGAAAAAACTCCAAAAAAGAACAAACTGGTAAAATAACAAACATGTAATTTACTGATGGTTAATTTGTGACTGGTTTAATTGCATCCACTTGTAAGTATATAAAGTGGTTAATTGTTGACTTTTCTTTTGTCTGATGAAGTTGGAGCATTGTCTCTGATGAAAGCGCTAACAATAAATAGTGTGATTTGGAGTACTTACAGCCTGCTTGCTTTTTTCTTATTATATCATGCAGCATTGTCATTCAACAGTAGGGGACATATATTTATATAAACATGTGTGTGTGTGTTTGTATATATGTAGACATGGGTCTAGGACTGATGCTCGATGGTGCTTTTCACCCAAGGCTTAATGGCTGGGCATATTTGTGCAAAAGTGCTTTTAACCGAAAAAGCACTTTCGTGTATGTATGCCTGCAGCCAGAGGGAGTCATGGGGGAATGATTGTTGTGGAGATCATACTATGGTGCGGGTAATATATATATGTGTGTGTGTGTGTGTATGTGTGTGCGTGTGTGTGTGTGTGTAGATATATATTATGAGTTGTGTATATATATATATATATATATATATATATATATATATATATATATATATATATATATATATATCTATAGTGCATTCAAACATCAGGTCCACACTCTCTAACTCTCCTTCCTGCACAGCTGCACTGGTCTGCCTTGGTACAACACAGACATGTGGACACAGCCTAACATTAGGGGGGTATATATAGGGACAGATTGCAGGTAAGCCTATTACACACCTATGGCATTTGTGCATGCTACATTACATGTTAACATGACTGTCCTGCAAGTGGTGGGCTCTGAATCTCATGTGTCCATCATAATGGCATTACTTCCACCACCAACTATTGGCCACACTAATATACATGTCTTGTGGTACACAACACACACTATGATGGCTTACGTCTTGTCATTCAGTGGAGATCTGCACAGTTGACAGGTATGGCCCACTGTCCACAGGGACAGACACTATTTTCCATAACAGTTGTTCATCAGGACATCATTACAACAGCAGATCCTGAAGGGACATATAAATCATTCCACATCATCTATCCCATTATTATAGACCAAGTACTACATTCAGTTTCATTAATGTATGCTTCACATACCTGTTGTGGGATTGTTGTCTCTTCTGTATACAGTTTGCTGTGTCCCCTTGGTTAACTTGGGATGTCTGAAGGTTCAGTTGTTGATCAACTTATTATTTACTGGATGTTTGTTTGTTTGTTTGTTTTTATTTCTCTCTCTCTCTTTCTGTCTCTCTCCACTACATGGATTGAGCTGCCTTGAATAGATTGCAGCATGGATTTGTAGGTGATGCACATTACCAGGTGATAGCCTCTGCACCAATCAGTGTCCACTACTTGTTACCTGCATGCAGCCTGCTGTGTAGTACTTCAAATTACCACTGTCATGGCAACCCACTACTGTAAATTACTAAATCATGTGGGTGTGGTCCATTTGCCTTTCCTGTATGGAGGATATTCTTCCTGTGTGTGGGCAGCAGTGTTACAGACAGCAGGTAGCATTACCTCTTACAAGAGGACTTGCAGACACAGGCCAACTACATATTTGTATAAGGTTCCAGACCTACAGACAGTGTGAGTACTGTTGTTATATGCATTGTATACTTCTAGTTTTACAGGGTTTGTGTGCACATACTAGTTTAGCATGGAATGCAGTCTGTCTGCATACCTCTCAACTGTGGGCCTATCCACATGATGGCCAGAGGATTGGGTGTTATGTTTGTCAGTCCACCACACAGGTCTTGTCTCAGATATATCACTGACATTCTTTCTGTTGAGTGCTATCAGTACATGGCAACATCCATGTGTGTTTCTGACTCATATTCCTGAATAAGGGTATGTTGCAACCAATCCTGTAAAACTAGCAACTTTCTCAGTGTTTGACAAGAATATTGCAAATATGACCCTAATTTGCAGCCTCTGTACTCCACCTATATACCAGGCTGTGTCCATATGTCATGCAGTAAGAGGTTGTTAAGTAGTGGCCTATGATTATGTCATGCTGCCATTCTTGCCGTCATTCCAGTGATGTTGTGGTCCCCAGACATATTGTGGCATAGGATCCATATATATGTGGGCTACAGCTGGACAAAACGTGAGTTTCCTTGTACAGTCCAGAGGTCAGTGTATGTAACACTGTTATATGCCCCTGTAAGTCATTCTATGAGGGAGGGGTAAGCACCATATATAATCTAGGCTGCACCATATATAATATAGGCTGCTACAACACATGAGGGATATCAGTAGTAAGACACCTTAAAATATATGGCTGTAAATTTTCATACATACAGACTGTTCTATTTGTCAGTATGATATTGATGTTTTAAGTTAAGCCTTGTTATGTAACAGATACATCTTCATTGTGACAACCTAATTCTTTTCCCCCTAGGGGTTCAGTACAGCGTATAACTGGAGGCTACTGAACTACATCTGCATTACTTACTGTTGGTTGATTCTTATCTTCTGGGCCAGTGCTTTTTAAGGTTGCACTACTTGAAGGCCTTGGCCTGGACAGCAACATATGTTATGCTTTCAGATTACTGTATCAAATGTTTTGCTTTAGAGTTGCATTACTCAGTTAATATGTGTTTCAAACACCTAATAATTATATGGCATGGCATATACAACTGAAATAGTACACAAATAAACATTTCTTATGTATGCAAACCTGTGTGTGGTGTCATATCCTTTGACTTGTCTGTGGGTATATGTTTCGTGCAATAATTGCCTTTTGTATGAAAGAATCAAACACTGTCCATTTTAAAAGATGGCAACTGTAGGAATACTGGCTGTTCAATATGCTGTGCACACTCTAAATATGTATCTTCCTATACATATCTATATGTAGCAATATATGTATATGTGTGTGTATGTGTATATACATATATATATATATATATATATATATATATATATATATTTATGTATCTGCATATATGTGTGTGTATATGTATCATTGGAATGTTTACTGCTTCCACATTGTTCATTCCCTATGGTAGACAGACTGTTCTGCATGATATCTTATTGATTCCATCCTAATATCGTACAGGTGAGATGGATAACTGTTAATTTTTTGTGGCTATGTTGTGTAGGGTCCTGGGTATGAGACTTTCAAGCAATGGTATTGTTTTGCAAGGCAGGACTGTTTGGCTGTGGATGAGGGGATGACATCAATAATTACAAGTTGTACTTAAATTGGACCCCCTCACCCCCATTAATGGTGCCTTTGGTCATATATGTATTTGTTGTGTTCTCATATATATATATATATATATATATATATATATATATATATATATATCTGTTTACATCTATATATATATATTGCTTTCTCTCTCTCTCTCTCTCTCTCTCTCTATATATATATATATATATATATATATATATACATATATATATATATATATATATATATATATATATATATATAGATTTATACAGATATATATATATATATATATATATATATATATATATATATATATATATATATATTTGTGTGTGTGTAGGTATGTATATATATATATATATATATATATATATATATATATATATATATATATATATATATGTGTGTGTATATATATATATATATATATATATATATATATATATATATATATATATATATATATATATATATATATACACACACATATATATATATATATATTCAAATAAACAAACCCAGGAGGCAGCAGGCAAACAGTAGTTTCGTCCATAGCAAACAGTAGATATATTCCAATAAATCACTGCGATGTACACTCAGATAATGTCATAAAACAATAAAAGTTTTATTGTAAAAGGAAACAAAACGTAAGCGCTTTCGCGGATTCACATTCCGCTTCATCAGACGTTAAAATTTTTTTTCTAAAAACCCAAGCCTCTGTTCAATAGATTAAATTCAATATTAGTTCACGTTGAGATAAGTTCAGAACTAGGTTTCGTTTGTCCACATTTTTTTGATGGTACGCACCTGAGGAGCTTGCGACACCTCCTTTCGTTTCTGTCCACGCTGTGGTTCGCCGTCCATTGATTTTTTTCTCATTGCCTTGAATGGTAAGGGAAAAGCTGACGCTTCAAGTGGATGTGAGACATCATTTAGAATTTTCCTCCTCACGTCTGGTAAAGGACATACAGCTGTATCGACACCATCCCCCATCGTGGAACCTGTTGGAGCTTCTCTCGGTGTTGAGTATGTGGATAATGCTGGTTGTGGCGACAATACTGTATCCACTACATCCTCCTTGCCTTCTGCTGTGTTAACGGTAGATGCAGCAGTTGACGTAGCCTCTAATTTCCGTGTAAACACATGGCTCTCTATTCTCATCAGTGATACGTTGGCATTCGCAGACGTAGAGCTGTTTACAGAGGTACGTGCTTCCCTAGCATGTTGTATACAAGGATTATTGGGATTTAAAGTAGTATCAGGGTTTATATTTGTTGGCCAAGTGAAAACATTATGTTTTTTAAAATCATCTAAGTCCCTCATTAATTTTCTTTTCTTGATGTCAAGAAGCTTTATTTCATATCTTGATACCTTTTCTGTTACATCTTGTAAAAACACTTCAGTTGGACCATCCCTATAGATATTAAACAGTTTATTCTGTTGTTGGATAATCTCATTACGTAAATCTATTTCAGTGGGTTGAAAAAAGTTAAGAATCAGTTCCATGTAAGCTTTACTAGTATCTAGGTTTACCTTTTGCCATTTGATTAATAATTCGGGATAGGATACAGGACATCTATGGCAACTTAGATGCAGGGGAGACTGTAACACTAGAAACGTTGTATATGTTGGCCACTGCACTGTATGTTTCTCTTATTATATAGGAAAAACTAACAGGTCCTTACGAGAACGGATCAGAGATCATACCTATAACATTCAGAGACAAGAGGAATACAGTGCAATAGCAAAACATGTAATCAAAGAAGGTTCTGAACAAACTTTTCTATTTCAAATTTTACATGTCCAACCCCAAAATATACGTCTAGGCAATATTGTTAATGACACTGAAAACGCTGAATTAAAATGGATTTTAAGGTTAGGTGCACACAGGGGGAGGGGTTTAAATGATACAGTATCTATAAAACCAGCATTGAATGCCAGGAAACTGAGATAATATAGCCCCCGCCTGTTAGTTACACTGATACATATTAGTCATATATACACATTTTCAGTTGTATGTACATTTATTGCATATAGATAGACATGATAATACAGCCTGCGTCAGTCAGCCACACTGATACAGATTAGTTATTTATACACACTTTTAGTTCTATGTATATTTATTGCATATAAGTGTTTTTGATTGTGTCTTTGAACTAGTTCCTTAGCTTCAGGTAGTTTAGTTTACTTTTTGTTTGTTGCCATCATCAGATGCATATACATTTTAGGTTTTAGCAATGTATCATAATGAGAGTTTAATTGATTAATTGTTTAATGGTTATACCACAATGCATTGTATTTAAGGAGTGGTTTTTTAGAAAATTTTAACATCTGATGAAGCGGAATGTGAATCCGCGAAAGCGCTTATGTTTTGTTTCCTTTTACAATAAAACTTTTATTGTTTTATGACATTATCTGAGTGTACATCACAGTGATTTATTGGAATATATCTACTGTTTGCTACGGACAAAACTACTGTTTGCCTGCTGCCTCCTGGGTTTGTTTATTTGAATACTTCCAGGGACTTTGAACTCGTTTCTATTATATATATATATATATATATATATATATATCTACACATACACACACACACACACACACACACACACACACACACACACACACACACACACACACACACACACACACACATCTACATATATAAATACATTTCCTCTACTAAACACAGAAAAAATCACTCGCTGATGGTCAGGACAAACGCCCAATGCTCCAAATAGGCTGTGTAAAAAATATATAAAAAAGGAGAAGCATGGGCGATACAGAGCCACACAAAGTAAAGCCAAGTCAAGTCTCTCAGGTATAATTCCAAAACTTTAATTCACTGCAGGTCAGATAAGCGCTTTCACTCATTTAGTAGAGCTTCCTCAGATCATATAACAAAGACCTTCATTCATATAGGCTGTATTTATACAGAAGCTATAGTCTCCATTAGCCTATCAAATGCGTCTGCTTATTTATATATTCATGAGAAAAAACAATGAAAAAATAATAACAAATAACATATCAAATACAAACATCTATATAAAAAATATCATTTACAAATGTATAAGATCATATTAAAAGTTGCATATGAAAACGTGCTTAAAAATCAGCTTAAAAAGTTTGTAAAAACATATGTATATATGCATAAATACTTATAGAGATCATGATTACAACACTTTCACATTCCTACGTTTCTTTAATATGGGCTTAATCGATGCTCTCTCATTAAGTCCAGAGCCCCTATCTGCTCTCAGTCTGACTATCCACCTACTCTCTCTGCTTTCAGTGTCAAGGTTAAATCTGATGTCACCCAATACTGATATCAGGTTTGATTGTTAATAGTGTCAAGTGCTCTGAATATAAAAGTAATGTTCAGTAAGCCTGAGCCAAATGTGTTGTTAAAGGAGAAGCTTGAAATAACACATCTAATATGATAAAGATGTTCACCATTATCCTATCCCTAAAAACGCGGTTCTGCTTTACCAACATTAGAATGCATTACATACTTGACAGACTGCCAAATAAACTATGTGAATGGTTTCACAGGTGGCATCAGCATGTATGCTGAAGCTGGTGTGTAGATCAGGATGTTGAAAAAAGCGAGTGGTATTCCTCTACTGTTGAATGACTGTGCTGGATAATATGTTTGAGAAAATATCAGAGTTATTTATATCTGACAGGGCTTAGTGGTAAATGATTTTGTCTATGGTGTGCAGAGTCCTGGGTTTGAGACTGTTGCTGGCCAGAAAAAGGGCTGTTGGATACAGAGTGATTAAGGCAGTTTTAAGTGGGTTTGCGCAGGTTTGCACAATGGTAAGCAAATGCTAACTTCTGGTTAAACCCGCTTAAAAGTGCTTACTCCCACTTACCCCCACACTAATTTCTTTAAAAGAAAAGAAAAAGGGGTGATAGGAAAGGAGTGAAAAAGGGGCACAAAGAGGGAAAGACAGTAGGGAAAATAACTAGGGATGTGCAGGACAGGTGTATGGAAGGTCCATAGCTGCCCATTTCTTCTACAACAATAGCTGTGCATATACACTGATTTGGAGGTAGATTTGGTCATTCAAACCCCTGAGATAGTGGTGAAAACAACAATAATATGTTGTGAAGCCAGTTAGACAAGATTGCATGTGTCCAGTGGACACGTGAGCAAAATGAACAGCTATGTATGGGGTGAGATTTTTTTTTTGGAACAGATTGCCTTTTGTTTTTTTTTTGTTTTGTTTTTTTTTTTTAAGGTGAGAGTGAGATGTTGGGAAAGGATAGTAGTTATATTTGGGGAGGTAGGTTGTGTAGGATGACAGACAAGACAGCATACAGGGGTGGTATATGACACATGTGGGGGGTATACACCTTGGATGGGGAGGGGTGTTTGGAAGGCGGAAGCCCATGAGCTCCCAAATGGAAACAGTGGGTCTGAGGTCCTCACCCATGGGCAGTCACCACTGCACCTTCACGGCTGGGTAGGATCAAAAATGGATAGTTAGATACAGATATCTATCTATCTATATATATATATATATATATATATATATATATATATATATATATATATATAGATAGATAGATAGATATCTGTATCTAGCTATCCATTTTTGATCTAAGTGAACATCATTCTCCAGTGCTAGTGCTTCTTCATTACTGGTCCAGAGTGAGGACATCACATATATATCTATATATATATATATATATATACATAAATATATATATATATATATTTATAGATATATATGTATAGATATATATATATATATATATATATATATATATATATATATATATATATATATATATATATATATATATATATATATATATATATATATATATATATATATATATATATATATATATATATATATATATATATATATATATATATATATATATATATATATATATATATATATATATATATATATATATATATATATATATATATATATATATATATATATATATATATATATATATATATATATATATATATATATATATATATATATATATATATATATAGATATATATATATATATATATATATATATATATATATATATATATATATATATATATATATATATATAGGACCCAATTAAAATTGAGACTGGAAGATCGGCAATGCATAACATTGAAGATTTACTAGACCATAAGTTCATAATACTAAAAATTTATAGCATCAACTTTTGTAGCAAAATTTTTTTTATTGTTGAGTTTGTTAGTTATGTTTTATCACTTTAAGAGTTTGCAGTTTGCTGTGAGGTAGTATGGCGGATAGTACGTTTTTTGGGTGTGAAGTAGTTTCATTGTAGTGTATACCAAGTTTTTCAGGTAACGGGTAAATATTGCTGTTTTTGAATGATAGATTTATTGATGTTAACTAAGTTATATTACTGTTGGGATAATTGCTGTGATAAGTGTGTAGGGGAAGTTTTTGTTTTCCTAGTGTTGTGTTTTCATGACAATTCAGGTAAGTGATTTAGACTTTATTTTTACATTCTGTATGGAGATCGTGACACAGTAGGGATTTCAATGCTATAGTGCAATCTCAGAGTGGGTATATTGAATTTATGGGGGGTGCAGGGGGGCTTACCCCCCTGTAGAAACATAGTAAGGAGTGTGTTTGCTGGTTTAGTTTTGTTTTAGTTGAAGGGAGTGTTTGTGTATTGCAGTTTTTGATGTTATGGGATGCAGTGTTTTAAGGTTTCAGTGATCTGTATTTTCATTGTTTTCAGTTTTCAGTTTTTTGCATTTTCGATGTTCTGGTCTCAATGTTTTGTGGTTCAACGTTTCGGTAATACATTGTTTTAAAGTAGACCCATATAAATAAACATATATATATATATATATATATATATATATATATATATATATATATATATATATATATATATATATATATATATATATATATTACATATATATATATATCAGGGTTATTCAGGGCTTCTGAAGAAGTTCCAATAGTAAAGGAATGAAAGCGTTAATCTGGCTCCTGATTTTTTATGGACTAGGCACACTCATTGGTGAATTTATTTGTTTGTTTAAATTAGTTAAAGTTTAAATGATTTGTACCTGTTTTCTCACATCTTCAGCATGTACTGTTTGCATTCCTCATCACATTTTCTCATGTTATTGTGCCCAATGAATTTTCTTGCTTATGTGGAACATTATTCACCACTTCTTTTTGATAGCCTTCAAGCATTCATCCTCTCACCCCTTTTTCCTTCTCTCCCTTATTTGTTCTTCTCTTTCTTTCTTCTTTAGTCCTCAATTAAATCAGTTTGCCTTTGTGTTTCTCCCTATCCACTCATCTTTTCCATGGAGCTCCCCTTTTTTCCATTTTGCTGTTCCTTCTCTCCGTTACCTTTGCTTATGAACATTCTCTTTATCTTGTGGCTAGATGCCTGTCATTATTATATAATTCCTCTATAACATGCACATATCATGCTTTTGAATTCCTCTGTTTTACCATTTGAGGTTCATACTCCTCTTCTAGCTCCTTTAAGGTTTTTAATGTCCTTTAGCGTTTTCTCTCCATATCTCTGACCTTGTCAGGTCTTATTAATTCAAAATTCTATATGCTCTCAGGAGCTTGTCTTTTCCCATTCTTCCTCCTTGCAAGTCTTTTTTCTCAGCTGTCCCTATAGAATGTTTCCCAGTCAGTGCCAGCCTTTAGTCTGCTGGTGCCCTAGGCAAAAGGGCTTCACAGCACGCACCCCCCACACCACCCATTGCCCCTATCCTGGTCTACCTGCACCATCCAGATTACCTTTTTTATTCACTTTTCTCAAAGCTTGTCTTACTCTTCAGTTTTTCCTGAATTCATTCAACACATGATAAAGAAACCATTTCTTTACAACAAATAAATAAGTATTGGAAAAGTGCCCCTGCTAGAACAGCACCCTACGTTGCCACCTAGTTGTCCTATGCCTAAGGCCGGCTATGTTCCCAGTTACTTCACAGCCTTCTTATTTTTGTTCCTGAAGTTGCCCCTCTAATTTTATACTCTATTTCCTTTCCTTTTTTTACTTTTCTTTTTTATTTTTGCTTTTTCTTTCTGGTGGCCACTTTTATTTGTTAAAGTATATGTGTGCTGGTGTGAGAGCACTTCTTCCCCCTTTTTCCACTGAACCTTAGCATCCCTTTTTGAATTATTTTCCCCTTTCTCTTTTCCACCCAGTCCACTATTTATTTATACTCATCTTGCAGTCTTTTTGTCGTTTAGGTCAATAATTAGATTCCATAGGGTGTGCAGTACCACAAATGACACCATCCTTCACTTTCTAGAATTGCGTATATTTTCCAGTCCCCTCTCTTTCACATCATTTTTTTATCTTTCTTCTCATCATTCCTATATTCTCACCTGTGTCCCTTCACCTTTGTTGCCCATATGTATTCAAAGATAAGTAAGGCGGTCTGCTTCTGTTATTTTCTCCTGCTCCACTTTCTATTTTTCTCCCCTCACTCTCACCATTATCATTTTTTCTTGTTGCAGTTAAATATTGATACCTTTTAAAATTCCTTGAGTACTGTTATTGTTCCCTTATAGCTGTGTCCACATCCTATAATATTAGCATGTACTCATTTGTGTATAATAGTAACTGGGATTTTGTACATTTTTTTCCAGTCTAGTTCTCTCAGTCTGTCTCTCACTTTCATGGATTGCACCTCTATCACCAGTGTATACAGTCCTGATGACAATGGGCATCAGTTTTGCCTTTCCCTACTTCTCATACCCCTCCAATTTACTGTTATTTCTATTTCTGGTTGATCATACATTACCTTGATACATCTACTGAATTCTTTCGAGCTTACTTCTCTCTCAGGAGCTTCCCACTGGATTTTCGGACTAAGCATATTAAATGCCATCTGCAAGTAACAGTATTACACTGTATTTTTGCCTTACCTTCCTCCTTATACATGAAAGTCTTTTAATCTCTACTAGCTGATTTTGTCTTTCTCTGCCTTAATGTATTAGTTGTAGCTCTCCTGTACTATTTGTTTAATATCCCATCTAGCCTGGCTAACATTATTTTTGCCAATGTCATGATGTCCATATTTAGGAGTGAGATGGGTCTGTAATTTTCTACATCCATTTTTTATTATTATTGTTATTTATTTATGCACCAATTCATTTGGAGTGACTGTCACCCTTACCCTTCTCTACAATAGGGAGATTTTTTTCAGTACTTTCCAAAACTCTTTTTATACCATTTTTAAAACAACTGAAGAAATCCATCTGACCATCCAGCATTTCTCTCCTTACATTGCTATTGTGCCATACTACGAGGTGTGATCATGTTCAGTTACTGCTGTTTTATTGTTGGTGTTGTGCTGCAGTTTCCATATGTATGTCAGCTCCTTGCGACTATAAACTGACCATTATACTCAGAATTTGTGCTAATCTGCAGCAAATTCTTCTGTATCTGAAAGCAATTCACTTAGGAGTTTATTTGCAAAGAAAAATAGAGGCTGCATTACAAAAAAATAATTAAAATAAATATAAAACACAAAGGAATAATTAAACTTAACTCTTGTCCATGTAGTGTACCTCTCAAACCTCTTAGCACAAGAAATCTGGACAAACCTGACTTAATGGGAAGACAGAGGCCCACAAATAGGGACACATTTTAAATAATGCTCTCATAGACTTGCTACAATAACAGGATTTGTATTAGCATGCATTTTCTGAAGGATATGTAGTCCAAAACTCTAATGCATGTAATTATTTACTGACTTTAATCCTCAGATCATTCCAGTGATTTGCCAGAAAACCACAAATTTTATGAGGAACCAACAAAAATATGAAGCAAATCTGGACTGTTGAGAGGTATGCCCTGTGGCTTTCTGTTGCCTCTGTGTCTGTAATTACTGTGCATATTTTGGTAGCAGGATGTTTTTTTATGTAGATGTCTATTTTATGAGTTAATTAATTCATATTTATCCATCCTCTAGAACTGAAATTATCCAGTTGAGGTTCATAGGGAAGGCTGACCCTAACAGCACTAAGTAAGAGCAACTGAGAAAAATTAAACTAAGGCAGGATGCTAGTCTAATGCAGGACTACTAAACCAAACACACACACACACACACACACACACACACACACACACACACACACACACACACACACACACACACACACACACACAAACATATTGAACATGCACACCTATGGGCAATCTGAAGGATCAAAAATTATCTGATTCATGCCTTTGAAATTATTTAGAAACTTTTTCTCAAACTGTATTTTTTCCACTTCTTTTGCAGTTCCTGAGCTAAATCTGAAAATGATTAATTTGGATCAATATACCACACTGATTAAATAATGAAAAGAAATAAATAAGATGTACAGTGGAAAAGCCCACATGAAAACAAGGAAGACATAAGCATATAGAAAACATTAGGTAACTGTTCAATAGTTGTGTATGTGTGTGTGTGTGTGTGTGTGTGTGTGTGTGTGTGTGTGTGTGTGTGTGTGTGTGTGTGTGTGTGTGTGTGTGTATATATATATATATATATATATATATATATATATGTGTGTGTGTGTGTGTGTGTGTGTGTGTGTATGTATATATATATATATATATATATATATATATATATGTGTGTGTGTGTGTGTGTGTGTGTGTGTGTGTGTGTGTGTGTGTGTGTGTGTGTGTGTGTATATATACTACAAATAAGAATATTGCAAAATAAAAATATAATGAACGTCAATAATACCAATAAGCAATTTCTAGGGCTGCAGTAAACCAATTCTCTGAGAATGTCTGGCAGAATGAATCAGCAGGCCTTTTCTAAAACATCATTATTAGACAAGATGCGAAATGATGACAAATGTTGAGGCAGTATGGGAAGTTTTAGTTTTTTGTGCTGGGAGGAATGCCAATTGTATAACCGTGTTACCCTTGGCAGTCAAGGCTTTTAGATTGATGGACTGAGCTGGAGCACAGACGGCTCAGCGTGTCAAATGGCATATTAAAATTCAGAGCCACTTGTAGGCACATCTAACTTAAAGGACAAAAAGTTTTGAAAAAGAAAAATAGAGTGCATGGTCTCTGCAGAATAATATCAATATGGCTGTAATTTAAAGATTGCTGCAGTATCTTCCACCTTTTATTTTATCTCCACTAATTCCTACAAGTTTATTTTTTTAGTTCGTTATTTTTCTGCAATTGCATACTAGCAATTTGATGTTGATTTCTGGTAATCTTGGTAAAGACTGTCAAATGAAGGGTCACTGCATACTGTGAACAATGAAAGCTGAATAGAAAGTTGTGCCACAGTGGTAAAAAATGTTTTGATTAGATTTGATTCCTTTGATGATTAAGGAGGGAAACAGATTTTTTAACAAGAGTTGTAATGCAGATTTATGCTTTCATTCTTCCAGAGGTAAAATATAAATTAGATTTCTGTAAAGGTCAACGCTGAACTTATCACTTACCAGCTACATATGCCAGCAACACTATCATATTTAAGTATAAATGAAATGCATTCATTAATGGAACAATATTGGTGATAAATAGACTGATAACATTTGCAGGTATTGTTTTCTTGCAGTTTTTACATCAATTTTCCAAATAATGCAAACAGTTCAGTAAGCAGCAACAACAAAAAGCATTGACTAACTAAGTAATCAAGTTACAGAAGCAAATTGTAAGAGAAGAATGGAGAGAGATGAAAAAAATATGTAGGTTGACATCACTTGTTTTCAAGGTGTGCTTCACAAAAGACCAGCAATGCTTCAAATAAAATGTAATTAAATGTAGCTATTCTTTTCACATATTGATTCTTCTGTCAACTCTCTAATAGTTTTGTATGTCTGTAGATTTTAAACTTTGATGCTTGGTATAGTAAAATTATCTATTAGAGCAGATATAACATTTGTTTACACATTAAATTTGTACTCAACTTAAAAGTTGACATATAAATAGCATTGTTAGAGACAGGACAAAAGTAATTCTGAAATAAATTTATTCTTTTTCACATTGCAAATCATGTCCTGTACACATTTTTAAAGGTCTACCTGCTTGGAAAATAAATGTCTAACCCTAAAGATAACATTTAATTTGATTATGGCATATATTTTCTGCTGCTTTGCTGCTTAATTCCAAATTATGAAAGAATACAGTGATGTGACAGTACTAGTGTGAAAATTAATCTTGTTTGTAAAATATGAAGATGTTAATAATTTGCAGTTTGAAATTAAGCATTTCAAGCTTAACTTCCACTTCATGTAAGAAAGTTAAATGGTCTTGACCAAAAGAGAGGAGTCACTGTTCTTTTATAGATCGAAAAGGTGTATAACAGTACAGCCATTTCCAAGGTGTAGAGCGATGGCACCTTGCCTTATCAATGTCAGTGATTCAACAGGTAGCACATTCACCTTTGGTGCTGGAAGACCATAAGCCTGTAAGTTTATTTCCCCTTTACTTAATTGGATTGTTGACACTGCAGTGCAGCATTAGGGTTGTGCTGCACTCCTTAGTGTGGTGCCATTTGTATGAGATGTTAAAACAAGGTCCTATATGCTTGTGTTGGTTGTAGCATGGGTAGATGTCACAAATCCCACAACTATTGAAATGAGGAGGGGAAGTTATTTGATGCCCTGGTCAAATTTCTTCTTCTGGTATAAATGACACCTTGAGTTTCCCTGAAAAGACACTACTAGCCTAGCGTGACTAACCTAGTCAACCGAGGATAAATAAAATAAATCCCAGCTTACTTAGGTTCAAATAGTGGGTTCAGGTGGTGTAGTAACTGGATGGCCTGGTAACAGACAAAATGTCAGGAGATATATAGACCATCCTGGAGGGTGGGGAAATGGTGGAAATATAGAAATTTTACAAAAGTAATTTTATGTGATTTTTTTTCTAGGACTATTTCCCCACATGCCTACTGACCATCACACTTTTTCAAATGGACTTAATCTAATTTGTTTCTTCATGGTGGAGTCATCCACAGTTTGATGGGATTGAGAATAGCTCCATGGAGCTAGCATTTAGGCATCCATCAGGTTTTCTTTTAGTAGCATTTCTGTATGTCAGAACCCCTCCACAGGGTGGAGGAACCATGCAAACCATGTTACTATAGGTGACACTGCACCCTCTCGTATACAAGTACACATTCATGAACAACTGCTGAATGAAGGCTGGGACCATAGCATTATTTGGTGCACCATATCCCATGCTGGTACTTAATCAAATCCCATTCTGATACTCAAATTCTCCACTAAAAAAAAAAAAAAAAGCACAGTTTTCTTTCGTAAATCTAGCATCAGTACTCCTTACCATGTAGGTAATGTTCAACTTAAATTTGACACAGTCATTGAGGACTTGTATACCTATGTTGATAAGTCTCTCCTTTGACCATCATGTATTTATTTATTTATTTTATTTAACATTTGTTTACCAGGATAGTCTGACTGGACAGCTAGTGTCCATTTTCAGCAGAGTCCTAAAGAGAAAAGATCCATAAAGTTACATAGTAATATGTAATACATGGTAATAATAGAAGGTTGCATAGTTTAAATCATAAGAACAGTTTAGGATAACATGTAGAATGGTTAACAGTTTAAAAAAATGCAAAGTCATAGTACAGATATGTGATCATGTCACATTATCTGTGCATCATGTACATGTTGCGGTTAGAAGATCTTCTACCTTGCACAACTTCTCGTTTGAGATATCTCCTCTAGTTCCAGCGAAGTTGTAGTCCCACTTTATTCTTCACTTTCTAAGTCAATAACTGAATATAAGGTACCTAATGGTATGCATGTTACTAAACACCTTGACCAGTTTTAGAGACCTCAATGTTATCACCAAAAAGATTTTATCTCTTAGTATCCCAACTACTCTGGCAAACTAAAAGTCCTGTTTTCTACTCAATGTCTTATAAACTCCTAAGGAATAATCTGTATTTAGCCCTCTGCACTATGAATGCCCCAACATTCTTTGAAAACTTTCGCATAATCTGATCAAGTAGCAAAGCAAATATCTACCCTAGATACCACATCAACAACACCAGTTCTCATGACAGATACCTAACCTAGAACTCCTAAAAAGTAATACTTATGCTAACAGTGTTCTTTATTTATGAACTATGCTGCCTTTACATACTAAGCAAAATATTACAGTAGAAACCTTTAAAACAGCTCTGAATGTCTAGATGAGAAACTGCAAATTTTCATTTGGCATATGTGGGGAAAATCAGCTTAGTGGGAGACATCATTAATCTACTTCCAGTACAGGGTGAAATGAGCATCTCAATGACCAATCTCACTGGAAAATAGTAAGGACTTTAGAACCAATAACATTAAACATAATGACATGCTTATCCATCAGACATCATATTTCCCTCCTTCCTGCATTTGCCTGCAGTTGCAAGTGGTGAGGCTGACTCTTCCCCCTAACCTCTGGATCGGTATGCCTGTATCAAGAATTGACATCGCCACCTTTGTTCCCATTTTATAAATGTGATCAGGGTGTCGTATCAGAAGTAGCCATCACCTAGAGCCAATGTTCACACCACCGGCTAGGTAGTTCTGCATCCAGACCCCTACTTGAATGTGTCACCTGTAGTGTAGTCAGTCTATTACTACTCTACGCCACCAGAAGTAGTAAGACTGCTATTTTTTAAATCAATGAGTGATAGATTCAGGACTGTAGAGAAAGTAATCTACTAGGAATATATGAACTCTGGCGGAGGTCAAATTTAGATTGATATAAGCACATATCAACCCTTGTATTACAGGTATGTGACAGCTGCTGGAAGGGAATTCCATAGATTTTTACCCATTACTAAGGATAATGCTACACTGGGGGCCACTCACATCCCTCGTCAGCTGGCTGATGTATGTCTTTACTCATGCTTTGATACTTGTCCACCAGGAATGACCCATTTCTTGGGGATACATGCCAGACATACTGAACATGTAAAAGAAGAAAGGACATAATGCGCTGTTGGCCATTGATCACTGAGATCAGATACTGCAATGGGTTACTTTTGCTTCCCTCCTCATCACCTGTCTGATATATCGTCTTTATATGTGGTTTATTCAAGGGTGACCAGATCTTGGGTGATATATCTGGCATACTTGACAGAGAAAGGAAGACAGATCTCATTAATGATGTAATGGTCAGAGAGAGAGAGACCTTCTAGAGTGTGGGGCTTTGTGATGAATAAAGGAAGAAGAATGAGTGCTGGTAAGACTTGCTTAAGAAGAAAGGGGACATAGATAATAAAAAAAGTAATTTAAAAATGGCAATTTAAGCAGTGAAGTTTCAGGACAAGAGATGCATCACTTTAGCTAGGATTCATAAGTATGTAGCTGAAACCAAGAGAGAATAGAAAATATGATACACACAGTTAGCAAACCTTGACTGTAATTAGCTAAGTAAAGAGTCTGCAGTGCTGGCCAATCAGACCTGAGTATAGCAATAAACTTGAGTTCACTACTGAGGTACATAAGGGATTTAAGTTAAAGTATTGTGCTGCTACTTTTATTGTACTGAATTTTAAACTTTAGTCATACTGTACATATCTTAACGGTTATATGCTGCACATATGATGAGTATAAGGCAAAGGAAGCACAAATAAGAAGTCAAATACTTCTGGAGAGCCAGCAACAGACGGCACTTGTGCAGCTCTGTAAAAGATTAATGCATGGCACATTGTGGCATGACTGAAAAGAGTAATTTCTAGTCTTCTGAATTTATTGCTTAGAAATGCTGCCTTAAGGAAAACAATTTAAGAAGACTAATATGAACTATTTTAGGCATGTCATGCAACTAATACTGTTTTTGGACATTTTGCACCTTTTCTATAAAATGTTATGAGTGCAATTTCTAGAAAGCAGTGTAATATGTAGCATAATTAGATACAGCAAGACCTTACCTTGTCTAGGCAGTTCCAGTTCTGTATTATAGCTCAGAAGAATCATCTCCCTTGTCACACTAATCTACCCACCCAGCATCTCTGGACTCACCTCACTCCCAGGAAATATGTTTCCAGTTACCTCTTTCTTCTCTGTCATACCTCCAACATTTGCTGACTACCTGAGGAAACATTCTGAAGTCTACTTGGGGTAAAAAATATCTATGTAAACATTTCCTAGCAAAAATCCTAACTCTTCTAGATTTTTATTGCATATTTGGGAGGCATACATATATCCTCCAATTGTTTCTTTGTGAATTGCTTATCCAGTTTCTCTTCTCAATCAGGGGTGTAGCTAGTATTTTCAAATTTGTACTCACAGCTCTCAAACTGCTACCCCCCCACCCCCCCCAGCCAAGATACAGCCATTCTCGTAATTCATGGTTCGCTCTTTTAGTGCCAATGAAGAGGCATTCGCTGTAATGCCTCTTCAGTAATATAATATAGATTCACTCAAACTTGGTTCCTTGAGTTGAAAATGAACCTGAAAGTCAGTTCTTTGAAAAATGCAGCATGGTAGTTGGGGTAGAGGATTCATGCTTTTGTTTTCTGTAACAAAGGTACAGGTTTTGAGCTTGAGTAAATTACTAACCACCTGCTACCCCTAACTAGGGTGTTTCATTCACACACACACCCCTACCTACCTCTTAGTGCAAGAAATATGGACAAAGCCTAAAATAAACAGAGACAGATTTTAAATAATGCTCTTGTGAACTTAGAAAGTTGCTAGAATAACAGGATTTCTGCTAGTATGAATTTTTCTAAAGGACATGGTCTGAAACTCAAATGTCTGTCATTATTTAGCAGCTTCAGCCTTCAATGATTTTCTAGAAAATCACAAAATTTATGAGGAACAGACCCACCTCACACACACACACACACACAAACACACACACACACACACACACACACACACACACACACACACACACACACACACACACACACACACACACACGCAAATACCTCTCAACCTCTTAGAGCAACAAACCCATAAATAAAACTGAGGCAAAGGCCCAAAAATAAGGAAATTTTTTTTAAATATTGCTCTTATAAACTTAGAAAGATAATAGAATAGTAGTAGGACTTGCATTAGTACGAATTTTCTGAAAGGTATGAAATATGAAACTCAAATGTCTGCCATTATTTTCTAACTTCAGTCTTTAATGATTTGCCACTAATTTGCCAGAAAACCGCAATTTTATGAAAAACAGACCAAAAATGTGATGCAAAAATATAAAATTGCCAGACAATACAGCTGGGAACCTGTCAAAGAAGGGACACCATTTTAATATGAGCACTGTTAACTTGAGCAGCTGACAAAATTAGAGAATCTACATGCATTTCTGAAATAAAAGTAATGTATAACTCTGATCATTACGGTTATTTATAATTGTAAACCCTCTACGTTTTCTTCCAAAATTGCTATTTTGCGGAGGGGTTATTAGGGGGAGATACACCTTCCTGATTGTATTAAATGATATTACTTGTACAATACAGTATAGTTGTTAAAGAGTGTTTTAAATTTATTGTTTTGAACATTTTTCCAGTAAACAATGAAACAAAATGCATGCACCAATAATGACAAAACAGCCCAATTCAGAACATTTCCATCATAAAAGTCTACTCAAACTTCTACAGTTCACCAGTATCAGTAAATATACACAATCTCTGAACTAGTAAAAGCCATCTATATAATTCTACATTAAAGAAATCTGTAACTAATGAAGAGGCTGCTGCTAGCAAACAACTTTATATTTCATGGTTTCATCTACAAATAAAGTGCCTGTTGCCCTTGAGGAATAAATTGCCTATGTTGCATTAAAAGAAATGATACACTAGTAATATTGCAATAGGGAATGGATGGCAAACTGATAACAGGTTCATAGTTACTACTAGATATCTTTGCCAAAAAGGGCTACAGCATCCACCCCCTTTACAACACAGTACAGTATCAGCAATGCATCTACCTACTGTGGGAGAAGAACCCACAGCCTTCTGCACTAAAGGCAAGTACACTACCTGTTGCACTATTAACAGTACAAGCAGACTCAGCATAAGCACACTAAACTTTAGCTCCCCTGCAGCTCTCAGCTCCTTGTAAAATGTACTCAACACTCAGCTGTATCTCTGAACTTTGCAGCACAAGAAATCTGGAAAAAGCCAACATTTATGGGGGTGGGCAAAAGCCCAAAAACCAGGGACACATTTTAAACATTGCTTGTATAATTTTGGAAATTTGCTAGAATAAAATGTTGTGTTACCACCATGCATGACTTGAACCCATAATCATATGCACTACAGTCAGTGCAACATACCACTATGCTAAATCAGCAGTTTGAAAAAATAGGAAGACTGAAACTTAATGGCTATCATTTAGATAGCTCTCAACCTCTTAGCACAAAAAAACCTGGACAAACAAAGCCAATAATGAGGAAATACAAATGCAGTTCTCACTTCACACCTTAGCACAAAAAACTGGACAAACAACAAAAACAATAATGGGGGAAATACAACTTCAGTTCTCACTTCTTACCATAGCTCACAACTGTTAGAAAAACAAATCTGAACAAAGTTCAGAAATTGTGGTGGTTAGGGACTTTAGGCTATTCTTACCCTGAAGCAAAGGTACAGTTTGAGCCTGAACACTTATAACCAGAAGGTGTATTATGTGGGGGGCATTTATACACACACACACACACACACACACACACACACACACACACACACACACACACACACACACACACACACACACACACACACACACACACACATACCCTCTGATTGCCTTTGCGATCAGCACAACACTTCACCTGATTGCCTTTGCGATCACCACAACACTTCACCTGATTGCCTTCACGATCACCACAACACACACACTTCACCTGATTGCCTTCGAGATCACCGCAATGATAATCCATTCCGATTGCCTTGCCCTTCACATAATCCAATACATCAAGCTAACATCTCTCGCTCACAGCCAGCCGGTTCAAGCTATGCACATTTCTCACAATGATAATCCATTCCGTTCACCCGATTGCGATTGCCTTTCACGTAATCCAATACATGATTCAAGCTAACATTTCCCGCTCACAGGCAGCCGGTTTAAGCTATGCACATTTCCCGCTCGCAGCCAGCCAGCCGGACATGACGTGATGATGTGAAGCTCAATTCCGACTGGCTGGTATGTAGCCATGAAATGAAATGTAACTTAAAGGAGCCAACGCTGTTTTGAAAAATATGTAATTTTTTTTTTAATTAAAAAAGCTACCCCCTCTTCTAAAGAAGTTGTACTGAAATCAGTACAGTGCGTATGCCTCCCAACGTCCCTGTTCCCAATCCTTTCTATCCTCCTCTGATTCTTATAGTTATCATGCAATATTTTTATGCTCTACTAATTATTCCTTTTTTAAGGGCAGCTTTTGTTCTAGATTCTACTAAAAACTCTACCAGTGCTAGTCTTTCATTTAGGACCCCCCTATTTCTTTCTCTTTGCCTGTACTCTGATATCAATCCTTGATAGGGAAGGCAATTTCTGACATGCAGTCCAAATAAATTATTGGTGTCTTCCTGTTATATCATATTTCCTTTTCTATTTATTTGCTCCCAATACTTTGGTTTCTTTGCCAGTTTTCTCCAAAAAATTCCAGCCTCCTATTGCCTTTTGTCTATACTGGAATTGAGATCTTTAGAAAAGGGTAGGAGCAAACTATATATGAAAAATGGGCATTGTGGGAACAATATATACAGGAGAGGAATGAGATTTAGAAGAAGGCAGGACTCAAATGAGCTATGTAATGTTTGACTGAAAATGACTGGGTAGCTTATACGTGATGTATACTGCTTGCAACTAGGAGTATGTCAATATGCTTTGAGATGTAAAATGCTTACAGCTAGGATCGTGTTGGTGTGGTTTGTTTTCATTTATATAAATGTATGATTGCCTGTGTCTTAAGTGATGGTTTAATAAAGATATTTCTTCTCAAAAAAAAAAAAAAAAAAAAAAAAAACAGCAGAAATTGACGAATTTAAGTAATGTTGCTTAGGTTATATGATATATAACAATATATGTGAGATATAATATTGGTAGCGTGAACTTGTTAATATAGTTTGATTACTTTTATATAACTGTAAATTTGCCTCTGTCACAAGAGATAGTTCAATAAAGGTATTTAATAAAAAAAAACAAAAAACAGCATACACAGATATAAAAGAAGTTGTCCTACAAAATGAGGAGTAATGGTATGCAAATGTTCACATGGAAACCAGTGTCCCAATTCATAGTAAGAAGTACAACAGCAAATGAACACTATGTACAACTCTACAAAGACACAAAGCAAGTGAAAATTTTCAGAGCTGTATATAAATAAAATGGTTGGAGTGGCAGCAGTCTGCGCTCACCAGCACTTGCTTAATCTTGTTGTTGCTGGTACTGGCTGAGTCAACCATTCTGGCAGAACTGAGAGCTGGTAGAAGGGCCTCACTATCTACAGTGCTGACATTTTGCAGCATCCCCCACCCTTAGTTTTCCTGGTTTTCCTCTGGATATGTTGAATACTCTGTAACATGGGAAATAAAGCAGTAAATATTTAGTGACTGTGAAGGATATGCATAGAAATAAAACAGGAGATGTCTTAGAGAAGGTTGGTGATGTTAAGGGAAATTGTTAGGTAAAAATGAATGTGACAAAAGGAAAAAAACTAGAAAGACCAAACAGAAGCACAAGATTTTAAAAAGATATGGAAGTAATATATAGAAGGATATTTACGATGCCTTAATGTCACTGGTAAATATACACATATTTTCTGTCTAGAGCCTCCTACTTAATAAAGTTAAACAGCCTCTGGAAAGCTTTGTTAATAGTAAGGCTGCAGAAAGTGATGGAATTCCAGATGAGTTTTTTAAAATGATGCTGTTACAGTGTTGTTTGGAATTTGCCAGCAAATTTGAAAAACACAGAAGTGGCCAGTAGATTGGAAAAGGTCAATTTATGCTCCATTCCCTATTAAAAAGATTGTGAAAAACTGCTCCAGTTCTCAAGCAACTGAACTTTGTTCATATGCTACAAGGCTGTGATCAAGATCTTGCAAGCTGGACTCTAACACTATATGTACAGAGAGTTATCAGGTATGCAAGCAAGTTTTAGAATGGGCAGAGGCACCCGAGATGCAATTGCCAGCACTGCAGGATGACAAAGAATGCAAGGGAGTACCAGAAAAAAAATATTTCTGTTTTATTGAATACTCTATAGCCTTTGACTGTATTAAGCAGAGCATTCACTTCTGTTTTACTTTGGCAGTGTGGATCATACAGACTATGGCAATTTCTTAAAGAAACTGAGATACCAGGTCACCTTATTTATCTCCTAAGAAATAAATTTGCAGAACAGGAAGCAATAGCAATTAGACTGAATATGGAATATATGACTGGTTTTGGAACTGCGAGAAGGCTTTACTTGGTCACTGTACTTATTTAAGTAATATGCTGAATATATCATGTGAAATGTCAGTTAGATAAATCAGTTGTTTGAATCTGTAAATATGCAGGTACTAATATTCTGATGACTCATAGTGAGGAAAAGTTAAATACCTGTTTGATGAAGATGAAAGCAGAAAGCACAAAATCTGGTTTACTAACATCAATAAAAGTAAAATGATGTCAATTAGTATAAGTTATTTGCAAACAGATAAAGAAGAAGTAGAGGCAGTGACTGACTTTACATTTTTGAGCTCAAAGTTATCTGCAGATTGTCACTGCAGTCATGGAATTAAATGACGCTGGACTATAAGGAAAACTATGCAGAAACACTGATGCCATCTAACTTCAATGCTAGAAATGATGTCTCCATGTAAAACAACAGAACAAATCAGTCAAATGATAAAATAACAAATCCAGGGTGTGCTGTGGAACTTCTAACAATAAAAATAAACCTCAAATATTTTGTTCAGAAAATGTGAAGACAGGTTTCACTAGAAAAGGCTTGTATATTCACGGCACCTATCCCAATATGAACTGATCCTGCATCCCTATACCTGCATATCAAATTCATTTCCCAGTGAAAGTTGAAACAGTAAGAATATAATAGACCACAAGAGAGGAGGACTGTTTCTGCAATCGGAGCTGGACTTATGGTCTAGTACCTTGACTGTTTATCTATTTCAGTACATCCTCACCTGTAGAAACTGTAAGGGCTTAACCCCCAACTTACACTCCAGAGATGCTGTCCACTGAAAAAAAAAATTGACTAGTTTTCCTCTAAAGAAGACATATTTTTAAAATCTATATAAAAATGATAACACTTTTCAAAGATACTCAGGGCAGCCAATGTAACTGTTGTACAAATGCCATCAAAATTAACATATGAAACAAAGCATTATATATAGTGGTGGCACTGCTGGAATGCAGTTTTGGATCAGACTGTGAAGTTTGACAATAGCTATAAGAATAAGCAGTTCAATTAGAAAATCGTGTAGCTTTAGTGACTTTCTTGTATTTATTACCTTTAGAATAGAGCATAAAATGCTACACATCCTTATGGAATGGTTTGGGACTATTATGATTGTAGTTGAACCATTTGTGCATATCCATGCAGTACAACAGAAGACTCACTAGAGTAGAGTACTGAGAATATAATGCAGGCAAGTGAACTGACTGATTCAGGTTAGCTTCGATAGCTACCTTAAGCATAAAGGAAAGGTCAGACCTCAAAACATGCTGCTCTTTTTAAAAAAGTTATTTAAGTAAGCTTGATAGAAGGGTTTGACATTCAGAATTTCTCTTAACAAATGTAAATGCTAATAGAAATAGAGTTTTAAAAGATAAATATTTCAGCTTTACTGATGTGGCTGGTGCAAATGGAGATGGTCACAAATGTCCAGGATAAAAAAAAAAAAAGTCTAAAAAAGGTACTGGTGAAACACACCCCTCAGTAAGGCTTCAGAAAATGTTAAATTAAAGCAAAGGCATACAGTTTTCAAAATAAATTAACCTAGAAAGAGACAGTAAGAGAAATGTGATAGAAAAATAACTGACACCTAATATCGGCATTTTCTATAAATTGCTTTAAGACATCTGTAGTGAATTTGAAGTGATGCCCATATTTTTGTTGTTCATGAAGAAAATATTTTCTATTTGTCCTTAAAGGTTTTATGAATAGATATTATCTGTGAGTATTAAAGCATAGAAATGTCCTGATAGGAAACAACTACTATGATAAGGCTTTTAGTGGAAATTGAATAAACAAGCTATCAGTTTGATTGCCCTGACATTTGGGCACATTTTCCTGGATGGATGGGTGGGTCAGAAATTTCAGATTGAGTGATAGCCATAGGGAAATGTCTAGGAATGAAAGCTGCAGTATTAGGAATTAAATCTGTTCTGATTAGAATGTGGCTATTAACATGACTTTTGCCTTGGAAAGTTTCATCTTCTGGATGAGTTTCTTTCTTACAAAGAGATGAGTAAAAGGTTTAAAGATGACATAATCAGCCATTAAAATTCAAACTAAAAATATGTGTTGGGGATAATTAATGAATGAAAATAGTCTGAAGAAAGGAAATCATATTATATTAAAAACTCACCCATTCAGAAGACCAACAAGCCAAATATCAACAATGTAAATTAGTTGGGAGATTTGAGGCCACCTGCCTGAGGATTATAATGTATTAGTAGAATCTCTAGTATTAGAGACTGTTCTACCATGCTTCTCCTCAAAATTTGCTGTCAAGGCAGTCAACTCATGTATATTGTTATTTATTTTTATTTATTCTTTGCTGACAGTGTTAATACCACTAGGCTAGTCGCCTGTTTTCTGGGGAGACACAAAAAAGGTATTTATACTACTTGAGGAAATTTGGCTAAGGCATTGGGGGACTTCCAGTACTCATTATAGTGAGCAGTACTGCAGAGTGCAACTCCTGTTCCTAGTGTTTAGGCACAGAGGAAAAGTCTTTACTGTGTGCAATATCATGGTGGACAGTGGCAGACAGGGAGCAAAAATGTTGGCATCTACGGAAAAATAAAATAGAGAGGATTCAGAAGTTCTTTTCAAGAAAATCTGTCTGAAAGTTATTTTTGGCTAATAAAAAACAAAGGTTATTACTATAACCTTCAAGTCAGGAGAATTGCAGGTATAAGATAGAGATAGTAAGGTATAGTACAGCAAGAGGGATGATACATGGGTAATGCTGTATCATGGACTGAAATTATAAGATAAAACAAAACAGTCCAAACCAGCAAAAGTAAAGCAAAAAAGGTTCCAGGCCACCAGTGAAATGAATCTTCAGTTCTTTTATTTCCAATAACAAATGAGCGCTTTCGTCTGCCAAATGAGACTTTTTCAGATAAAACAGTACTGGTGCCATACTTAATTTATACAAAATACCTTAATTAACCTAATTAACCAATAAACAAAATTTGAAAGCTCCACCACCAAGTGGTTTCTAGCTCTTTAGTTATTTTTCCAAACACCACAATCTTCACAAGTTTGGAAAATACATTAATGAATTCATGAAATTAAAAGATTGTTTAAACAATCATTGTATAAAAAATAAAAAAATGAATAAGACTTCAATCTTAATAATTTTTTTTGTGTTTTAAAATTTTGTTTATTGGTTAATTAGGTTAATTAAGGTATTTTGTATAAATTAAGTGTGGCACCAGTTTTATCTGAAGAAGTCTCATTTGGCAGACGAAAGCGCTCTTTTGTTATTGGAAATAAAAGAACTGAAGATTCATTTCACTGGTTCCTGGAATCTTTTTTGCTGAAATTATAAGATAGTTACATACAGAGGAAGACAAGGAGAAGATAGGAAATAAAGAACATGGAGAAGGAGAAGGTGAAATACAATTCAGAATAGACATTGAAAAAGAGACTTTATTGTTGAACATATAAAAGAAATGCCATTAATGCCATGATGTTATCAATTTAGTTATAATTTATGATAAATGACTATGGACAGGGGGTGGGAATATACAGTGATTCTGAAAATAGTAAATGGGAAAATTATGCGCTTACCTGTGGTGGTGGTGCTGCGGTAGCATTGTCACCTCACAGTAAGATGCTGTCCGGTTCGATTCTCAGCTAGAGCGTCTTCTGCGTGGAGACATGCGTGAATGGGCGTACCTTCGTTGAAGGTTGTGCATCAGGCCTGGCAAGCCGGTATGTAAAAATCAACTGCCAATCATTAGTGGACCAGAGTTCCGCTGTGGCGACCCCTAACCGGGAAAAGCCGAAAGACACAAACAAACTGTGGGTTATTTTTGCTGAAGCTTTAAAAGGATTTGTAAAATATGCAGGACAACCCAAAACATATTTTTTTTGTGGGTCAGAGGCACATTTATTTGGAAATTATGACAAAAAAGATGTATATGGAGAGGAAAAGGACATGGTAGTAACAAATGCAAGATAGAATGTTATAAATGTGAAATGGTGTGACATACTTGTCTGGACTGTAGTGAAAAAGATATTACGAATGAGGCAAAAGATAATGAACAAAGTAAACAAGAAAATGAGACAGAAGAAGAAGAAGGGGTGAAAATTATATTATGACTAAAAAGTGGCTTGGTTCGAAAATGAAGATGAACAAATGTATTTTGTTAAAAATAAAGATAAAGAAAGTAATGAATATTATCAAATGTTAGATTTATAATTAATGATAAAAGAAAACAATCTGAGATTTTATGGGGAAAAACATAATTTTGACTTTGGGAATAGAGAGATGTTCGGGGTTAATGTTATTATGTTACACAGATGATATTAAAATAGTAAATGACATAGTTATAACAGCAGGAAGATTATCAGAGGTAAACATATGTATAAAGAATTGTGTTTTATGAATGATTATGATATATGTGTGCACAAATGTGAAAACAAGAGAAGTTGTGAGATTCTGTAAACACCGTGTAGGTTTCGTGCACAGCCTATGCAGAGTTTACATGTTTGTGCAATGATGCACAGTGCACAGCAGTGTGCAATGCATATTAATGAGATGTGGCATGTCTAAGCTATGTTTTGTGTCTCACAACGGTGCTGATGGCTACAAAACCTCGTAAGCGAATACAGATAGCAATTCCATATAAATGAGAGTATCTATGGTATACAGATTTGTGTGGAATGACACAGTGATCACCAGGACTTTACACATAGAGAAATCTTTTCAGAGACTGTGGATAGCAATTCAGTGTAGGAAAGAACACCTATTGTTTGTGGATTTGCACGCAATCCCACAATAATCGTCAGTGGTTTTACAAATAGCCGTCGTCGTATTAGTGCAACACATCTGCTCGGAAGCCAACTTAATGAGAGGACAAATAAGCAGTAGTAGGGGTATATTCTGGTATAGATGTCACACAGAAATGTGCTGGAATGTAATACTCACAATCTCTTAGAGTGACAAGTGTGGGCAAAGCCATAATAATAGGAGGTAAAGGGCCAGAAATAGGGACAAATTTTTAATATTGCACTGACAAACTTAGGAAGTTGATAGAATATGTAGGTTGTGCATCAGCATGAACTTTCTAAAGAACATGAAGTGTGAAACTCAAAACATCAATCATCAGTTTCTGACTGTACTCTGCAATGGCATGCCAAAGATTTGTCAGGAAAAAAATGTTATGAGGAAAAGATCACAAATATGAGACAAAAACTGGACATTCTACACAGATCAGGACAGCTGAGTGATATCAGTCTAGACATCATTCCAGTGGTATGGCAGGAAGACTGATATCTGTGAAGGAAAATGTTTAGCCATTCTAGGAATGTCCGGAGAGTTGAGAGGTATGAATGTGAAGTATATGGTCCAAACACAGTACAGATCAGTGTCTTTACAGTGCAGAGTATTGTGATATCCCATTCCTGGTATTCTGTACTGAAGCTGTGTTAATTGTCTGCAACAGGACATGGGACTGCCATGTAAAATGATCATCCAGGGGAAGTGTGTGTATAGAATAGGGACACACAGATGAACTGTAGGAATGAACATAAGGAAAGACAGGTGAAACTCTCGCATGTACAGCAGAGGAGGGCATGTCAGTGGAAGATGGATGTAGCAGCAATACCAAGCACATATCTGTATGGTACAGTATGGACTGTACATTGAAAATGTGCTGTCTGTGACTGAGCTAAATATAAAATCTGTGCCGTATTACAATTGGCATAGCATTCAATTACATCCACTTACAAAATGTACCTATAAATTTGAATGCTATGCCAATTGTAATACGGCACAGATTGTATATTTAGCTATGTGCCAAAAATGTCTCTGCTTCTATGTAGGAAAAAGTAACAGAAAGTTAAGAGATCATATAATTGAGCACAGATCTGACATTAAAAGGAATGTACCCACTAGTGCATTGGCTAAGCATATTACAGAGAAAGGTAACAACCATAATTTCAAATTTAAGGTGATTAAGGTAGTAAATAAGAGCATAAGAGGGGGTGATGTTAATAATATGCTTGAAAACATAGAATATGCTTGGATTACAAGGCTACAAGTGGACATATATCCTGGTATTAATAATGGGATAAGCATTAAAACAGTTTTATGTAGAAAACAGCAAAAGTTACAGTAATTGTACTAGCTATTGTGCTTATTTTGTAAAAATCACATTTTAGTTATTTTTAGATTTGTGTTTTTCTTAGTTAATTTATATGGTATGTTTTTATTGGATGGGCTGTGTCACATGTTTTTATTGCTACTATTTATTTGAATGGAGAATTGAGTTTGTTATATACTAGCACTGAAGAAGGGGAAATCTGAAAGCTTTGCTGTTGCTGAAATAAAGTGGAGAGACTTGATCAAGCATTTCTGCTATCCTTTTTTCTTTGTTATGAATGATATACATGCCATTAATGTTGATAAACACCTATGCATGCAGTGTGTGCATAAGCTGAAGAGGTAGCATACATGGATCTGGTGTAACAACTCCGAAATACCAAGAACACTGCATCAATGGGCCCAAACGATATCCCAGAATGCCATCTAAATTGCATGGCACATGACCTATCAGGCCCTCTGAAATTGCTATTTAACTGTAGACTCCAAACAAGCTTCATGCCTCATGAATGGAGGACTGCAGCAGTCATTCCTCTGACCAAAGGTAGCTAATTTATGGATTCTGGAAACTACAGTGGCATAAGTCTCATTAGTCTTATATGTAAAGCCATAGAAAAAATTATCATGGAAATGATCACTAGTGATATAGTAAACCTCCAGATACTAGACCCAGCCCAGTTTGGTTTCATCAAGGGCAGGACATGCCTACTAAACATGGTGAAATTCTTTGAGAAGGTCACCAAAGCAATGGAAGATGGCAAAATGGTTCACACTACCTGCCTTCACCTGGCCGGCATTTGACACAATACCCCACTTGGGTATGTTAACAAACTCAGGATGTTAGGTACAAACCCGTATATCACCCTGTGGATAGCCAACTGCCTCACAGATAGAAACAGTGAAGTTAGAATTGGGGCCTCCCCCTCTACAAAGAGGTCAATTACAAGTGGAGTCCCTCAGGGATCTGTCCTTTGACCACTCCTTTTTGGCACTTACTTCTCTGAAGTCAAGGCCAATGTCAATGGTTTCTGGCTGACTACATTTGGAGATGTTTGCAAATTAGGAGCTGTCATTGAATCCCGCATTGACACAAAGGTGTTCTCCAGGAAGGGCTGACACAGACAAACAATTGGTGTCAGAGCCATGGACCAAAACTAAATGACAAGAAATGCATAATAGTATGCATCAGGAAATCATCCACTCCTGGTAACTATCATATTGAAAATACACCCCTTAGAGGTGACCCAGTAGTTATGGACACACATAGACAGTAATCTAGCCTTTGATCATCACATGTCTACAGTAGTGATGAAATCATTCTATTTTTGAATAACTTATAAACAAAGGTATGGCATTCAGGTCCAAGAAAGTCACTGTTCCACTGTATTCCATATTCATCAGACCTATCATTGAGTACCATGCTCGCTTTGGTATGTACCTAACCAGGCATATCCAGCAATTGGAATGTCCACAGAAGTTCCTCACTAAAAGAATACAGGGTGCAAGTACAATGTCATACGTAGACTGCATCAAGGTTCTATCCCAGTATTCTGTATCCTACAAACTTTTGAGGGAATATTTATGTCTGGTATACAGGGCACTGTCAGGCCACACTAGGAAAGACTCCTGCATATCCACAAAACAAACATCAACAAAATTACCCATTCTAAAGACTTAAACCTTACTTGTAAAATAAATAAGAACTGCTGGAGAGACAGGTATGCATCCCAGAGACTACCATGTCTCTAGAACAGGCTCCCCGTCCATGTGAAGCAGAGTTCCTCCCTAACCCAATTCAAGTGCAACTTGGACAATTGAATGGGAACAGGAAATTATTCCCTGGTTTGGCACCTATGTCTCTAATGGACACATGCAGCCTGCAAATGTTTCATCTCCCAGGCCCCTGCTTGTAAATGCTTCACCTACCAAGACCCCTGATTACACCTATCAAGTGTATCATAACTTATCAGAGATTTGGGATGCATGATTAGGCTTAAAAAGTGCCTTGTGGTCATCAGCCTAGTAAACACCTATGAACCTACTGTTATTCTGTACCATCTGACAGTTATGTAGATTCCCCAGAAAGAATACCTAGGTATGGCCAATAAGCTGTGTGACATTTCCCTGTGACAAAAGTGGTACACTTCAATTATACATCACTGGAAGATGTGTAGAAAGGTACACGAAGAAGGGTGTATTGTACATAGTTATTGGTGTGATGAAGTCTGGGAATGATGAAGTAATTATGGCTTCTAATGTTCATGTCCATCACATACTCAGTACTTGTGCTACATTCAAGGGAGTAGTCAGCACTGTGACCACATGCTGGTGGATGTACTACTTACTCTGTACTCCAGGACACAGGTCACATACCTATAGGTCTGATTATAGGGTGTGATGTCCACATTATACTTAGGTAGTGTGTCTGTTTATTGAGTCAACAAATCCTCCATGTGTCTCATCAGTGTAGGTGTTGTCATGGCTGTGGCAGCAGTCTCTGTTATGTGTTGATACTGTCTGTGTTACACTAATATCACATTTGGAGTCAGTGATTGTATACAGGCTGTAGTCCTTCAGGAAGCTGTTTCGATACAGCATGTGTAAATCATCTGTGATGTCCATCACTGAACTAATGGGCAGGAAAGGGCATAGCAGACACCCCTGAAGTACTGACCTGATCACTGGACCCAAGATATATGTCACGTCACACATTTCAACAAAGTGAGATGCCAAGTATGTCAAACACTGGTAACCCATTTAGTGATAGAGCTGCTTATGGCCACATATGACAGTGCTGATTGAATAGCTCAATGTGGATTTTTGTCAAATGCCATGACTTGTTCAAGTTTCACATGATGATTCTGCTATCATGCATGCCCTAGATGCCTTCGTTGAGGACATCTATCAGATGTAATGGACCTGATGTTGCAGTAGCAACTCACACAGGTCTGTTGCACACACCTGGAATATTACTAGTGTACATGTAGAGGAGGTCTACAATGACATGTTGGTCAACCTCAAGTTGAGGAGAGTCAGGATGTCTCTATACATGCATGCAGCAGGTGCTGTCCCCCCAACACAGGTGGATGCATGTCAATGTCCAACCTTTTACAGGAAAATAGGCAATGTGGAGGGTGTATTGAACTGTGTATTCAACCATATCAGGAAGGTGTATGTGCTAGGTCACGCCGTAGTTGATCTGTGATGTTATCACAACACATTGATTCAGTGTGATAGGCCTGGATGAAGGTAACATAGTGCATACGGTCTGTTTTGATCTGGCCTAAGGTTTTGACACAATCACACATGTAGGTAGGACAAGAAAGTTGGTGAATCAGCTTATACCAGTAGAGGGATCTATATTACCTTACTGGAAAGCATAGTCAGCGAACACCTGTTCGCCAACCAATAAACAGTGAACAATCACATCTTCAAATGGCCACTTCAGCAAATTTTATCGTAGGGGAAAAAATCGCTTGGCCAGCCAAAAATGAGACAATATTCCAAACTCTTCAAAGTGAGGGGCTTTGCCCCCACACCCACCTATGTGGGGGGCTCTACCCCCCACACACCCCTAACTAAATATACCAACTCTGTGATTGCACTACAGTGGGGAAAAGGGCAAATTCCTGATGATAGCCAAATTATTTTTTCCCCTAGGAAAAAATTCTCTGAAGTGGCCGTTTGAAGAAGTTAGAGTTCATTGTTTACTGGAAGGTGAACAGGTATTCATTGACAAGGTTTTTTGATAAGGTAATATAGACCCTCAGTAGAGCTATCACCATTGGCAAACCCCAGGGATCTGTGCTTGACCATTTACTGTTTCAATTGTACTTCTCGACAGTTCAGGCTAATATATACAGCCTTTGCCTTACCAAGTTTGCTGATTCTTGAATATTGTGTGCAATCATTGAGTCCACCAGTGGTGATAACATAGTGCAGGAGGAGGTAACACACACAATGGTGACAAAGGCGCATGATCTACAAATAAATGCAGAAACATGTGTTTGTAATGTCCATCTGAAAAGTGGAGTGCCATCTCAATCACAGCATTGACAACAGTACTGCAATGCAGAAACCCAGTGATGCAAGCACTAGGGACACATTTAGATAGCAATCTCAACTTTGACCATCAACTGTCTACACTGCTATTGAAAGCCTATGCTGTGCACATCCTATGTCATGCTATCATATTGATATCTAAGGATTGTATGACAGCAGTTAGTCAAACCTCATTAAAGCACTATTAGTATATAATGATCTTTTTTACATGTACCTCATCAGACACATATAGCAGCTGGAGAGACCACAAGGCTTTTCTCAGCAAGATAACACTGAGCCTACACACCATGCCATGATGCATGTGGATAGATTGAAAGCCATGTCACTGTAAACTTTATTGTACAGGATGAAGTGACTTCTGCCTGACCCTGCCCAGGTGGGAGTACTGCATATGCAAAAATGTAATATAGCTGATATAATCAGCAGTGTCTGCTGAAGAGATGATGACAGTGTCCCACATGCTGGCATAAAATGCTGTCTGTAATGTCAAGCAACAACTCACACACACATAGTTAACTGCAGTAGGAATACAACAGTTACCTAGTTAAGTATACAGACTACAGAACACAGCACTTTATGCAAGCACCACAGCTAAAGCCTGACTTGAAGTGTGTCAGACAATACTTTATAGCTGATGACATCAGCAGTGTCTGTTGAGGAGAAAATAACAGTGTCCCACATACAAAAATAGAATGCTCTTTGTAATGTCAAGTAGCAGCTCACACACACACACACACACACACACACACACACACACACACACACACACACACACACACACACACACACACACACACACACACACAGTTGACTGCAGTGAGAACAGTACCCCTACTTATTAAAGTACACCAACTACAGAACACAGCACTTTACACACAAGTTACAGCTCAAGTCTGACGGAGTGTGTCAGACAGCACTTTATAGCTGATGACATCAGCAGTATCTGTTGAGGAGAAGATAACAGTGTCCCACATCCCCATGTAAAACTCTCTCTGTAATGTTAAGCAACTGCTCACAGACACACAGTTGACTGCAGTGAGAATAGAAGCACTTCCTGTTTATGTACACAGAGTACGCAGAGTATAGAACACCACTTGTTACACAAGTTCCATAGCACAAGTCTGACTTACGCAAGAGTGCAGGTGAATTTTCACTAGATGACATCATCAGGTGATGTGGGAGATGGAGCTTGAGATGCCTGTATGAAATGGATGTGTAGCCATGAGCAAGTATTGAAATACTGGCAATCAATGCAGTTGGAAAAGTAACTGTAGGATACACTCATCTGCTCTGCTGTCTACACACACACACACACACACACACACACACACACACACACACACACACACACACACACATAAACATATCCACCCCCTGTTAAACTGCAGTGAAAACAGAACCCCTACCTATCTAACTGCACAGACCACAGAACAGAGTATTAAATACAAGGACACCAACTTAAGTCTGATTTTTAAAGTAGTGCATGTGAACTTATAGTAAATAACATTACCAGGTCATGTGGGAGACAAGAGGTTGGGAGGTCTCTATGAAATTAATGTGTAGGCTTGAGCAAGTATCAAAATACTGGCAAAACTTGTCATTGGAGAATAAACTGTAGGATGCATGCATCTGCTCTACTGTCTAGGCACACACACACACACACACACACACACACACACACACACACACACACACACACACACAGTCAACTGCAATGAGAACAGGACCCCTACCTATCTAAGTAGATAGACTACAAAGCACAGTACATTGCACAAGCACCACGGCACAAGTCTGTTTTATACAAGAGTGCAGGTGACCTTATAGTAGACATCAGCAGGTCATGTTGTTCACAACAGGTTGTGAGACCTGCATAGGCACATAGCTTCATAAGTTCATATGAGGCTACTAGCCTAATAGCACTAGGGTCTTTAGAAGTCTAGTTGTGTAAAAACACAAATACCATTACTGAGCATGGTTGTTTTTAGCAGACCATGTTTGTGAGCAGCACCAATTAGCCCTGTCCATGAAGAACATAGATGCCAGCCCAGAGGTGACTTTTAAATCACCCAACAAGTTGTCAAGGTTGCACTTGAACAGGATCATTGAGGACCACTCCTTCACATTAAGTGGGAACCTATTACAGAGGAGTGCAAATCAGCACGGGATATATCTGTCTCCTCGGCATATTCTGTGTATGTCAAAGGCTAGGATGAGAACCCTGGAGCAAATTACAGTTCTCCCATTTGAATTGCAGATGCCCATCATTTACAGAAGGGCAGGGTCTGAGACTACTCTGCAGATCAGCCATAAATCACCTCTCAGCAGCCTGCATGATGCCGAGTACAATGACAGGTATATCAGTATTTCCATGCATGTCATGTTTGGAGGCCTGGGAATCTGTCAGGCACAGCCTTGTGTTCTCTCCAATTGCTGCTGGTGTCTGGTGAGGTACAGAGAGATGTGAGCATTGTACTCCATTACTGATGTCATAAGGGTAGAGTACAGCAGTGGTATGATTACACTGGTCTTGGATATGATGTCCATGTGTATGATGTGAGTCATGCAGACTTTGTGTGTCACCACTATGGACACATAGTGATGAAAGTGTAGACCGCTATCAACAAGTATTCCCAAGTCTCACAACACTGTGTTTGAGCTTACGGGGTTGTTATGTATTTTGTAATTAGCAGGGGCACTTTATTGACAATGGTAACAAAGAGTCATTGTATGCCTAAAGTTCAGTCCATGAGTTTGTCACCAGTCATGAGACTGTGTTAGTCCCTACTGTAATATGTTACCATCAATGAGGGACTCTATATGAGTGTGTCCAGTTAACAATCATTGGCAAACTTGGTAAACCACAGGCCAATCTAGTGTTGCCTGTGATTCAGGGAAGTATTTCCCAAAGAGATGAGGCCCAACACAGATCCTTTTGGCATTCCACTGGTGAGTGGGCTAGTGATGGAGGTGCAGTCCTCATGTTTGAGAGTGTGTGTTTTGTTGCTGAGCTGGTTGACTGTTCATCTGGTACTGTGGGACCTAATTCCCAGTTGGAGATCTTCACTATGAGAAATGAATGGAGGATAGTATCAAAACCTTGGATAACTCAACATAGGTGGAATGTCCTGTTATCCCTCATTCAGGTCTTTGGTGTCAGTATCCAAGAAGTCCACAAAGGTCAATAAGCAAGATCTACCCTTGCCAAGCCCAAAATGGGTAGGATCAAGTGTGTTGAAAGTCACCTCTCTCCAGGTGGATATGGCCCACACTGATTCCTGCAGTAGCCTTGCATATAAGGCTTTTTAAATGTATTGTACTGTAGTTGTAGTTCTGAAAGTTACCAGACTGATATGCATTGCATAGACACAACATTTGTTATTATAGTCTATAGTGTGGTTGATATATGTGTGGATAAAGTACTAAGACCCCAGGGTTGTAGTGCATGGGGTGTGCCAACACATGGATGTATTTTAAATATATGACATACAGTTTGATAGGACCCTCAGTTTGTAATGTTTTTATATGTACTTTCATGTCATACAAAGGAAGTGGACAGTAAAGAGTAGATAAACAGCATAATATATACATTTCCATAGTGCAAGAAGTCAAAATGGGAAGGATCAAGTGTGTTGAAAGTCACCTCTCTCCAGGTGGATATGGCCCATACTGATTCCTGCAGTAGCCTTGCATATAAGGCTTTTTAAATGTATTGTACAGTAGTTGTAGTTCTGAAAGTTACCAGACTGATATGCATTGCATAGACACAACATTTGTTATTATAGTCTATAGTGTGGTTGATATATGTGTGGATAAAGTACTAAGACCCCAGGGTTGTAGTGCATGGGGTGTGCCAACACATGGATGTATTTTAAATATATGACATACAGTTTGATAGGACCCTCAGTTTGCAATGTTTTTATATGTACTTTCATGTCATACAAAGGAAGTGGACAGTAAACAGTAGATAAACAGCATAATATATACATTTCCATAGTGCAAGAAGCGGGGGGTATACATGACGTTTAGCAAAGTGTAGTCACATGTGAGATACACCTGTTTGCGCATTGCTAAGCATTGTACAAACAGCCACATTGCTAAAGTCTGTCAATTAATATTGAGTCTGTGGAATGCACCTGCAACTTAACTGACTCTGTGGCAGCAGGTGTTAATGCAGGAATATGTTCCTTTTTTAGGGCCATATGGTACTGGGTTGGAATACAGCTGTAACACTTTTATCTACTTTTGCTTTACCATTTGTGCACATTGGTGCTTGATGCACACCATAGTGCAATAATGCATTAAAGAAAAGAAATGGGAAGATAGGACAGTGTGGAAATGGGTATGCTAAAGTCTGACAGTTAGTACTGAGTTTCTGGAATACACCTGCTACTTAAATTACTCTGTGGCAATTAATGCAGTAATACATTCTTTACTGGGGCCAGATGATACTGGGTTTGAATACAACTGAATCTAACACTTTTGAGTTCATTAGTATTACTGTTGCTGTTCATTGGTGCACAATATGCACCATTGCTCAATAATTAATTAAATAAAAGAAATGAGAAAGATAGGATTGTGGGGAGATGGGATGCAAGGAGGGGGAAGAACAAATGGAAAGCAATACAGGAATGTGCAGAAGGGAGGCAGGAAAGAACCATAGCTATCCATTTTTTCAGTAGTAAAAACTGATAATATATGCAGAATATTAGCTGAATTTTGACTTTCACCTCCAGAGAGAGGATTGATTACAACACAATCATGTTGTATAGCCAATTCAACTGAATCAAGTGTGTCAAGAAGACTCATGTGCAAAGTGAAGAACAATGTATGGGACATTTTTTTTTTTTGAGCGAGCGAGAGAGAGAAAGAGAGCAATGTTGGGGAGAAGACATAGGCATGTCTGGGTCTGGTAAGTTGGTTAGGTATGGAACCAATTGCAGATAGATAAGATAGACAAGACACAAGGAGTGATGGACACAATAAGAAGTCGGTGGACACAATGGATGGGTTGAGGGTGGGGACATCCAGGACCCATGATCATCAAGCCTGTTGACAGTGACAACTGAGTCCTCAACCAAAGGACTGTCATCACTGTCATCTCACTCCACCACTGGCTAGAGTACTCAATGTATCTTTCTTCCCCTACTGGTCTTACATAAAATGAGGGAGAGTGGCCCCTCCATCCAGCATAGGCATGCATGTTTAGTGTGGTACACAATCCTATGTACCATCCCTGGCAGTTCAGCACAGGTAATAAACTCACCACCCCTGCCACTGCTCCAAGAGGGATCCACTGGCCTATCCTCTGGGGCAGAACTACCTGACGGGGCAGGTAGTGTTGGGGCAGCAGAGGTGGTTCTGCCAGTTTGGCTCCCTGAAATGCCTGGTAATGATACCTGGGCCGGTGGAGTGGGAGCAGGTGGATCCTGTAGGGAAAGCCTACCCCAGTGTGCTGCAGATCATTTTGTGATGTGGTACACATAGATGACATGGACACATTTTGATAACACACAATAAAATAAAACAACAACAAAAAAATAGAGATAAGGTTTAGGGTGTGAAAAAAAAGAGATAAGGCTAGTACCTGCATATGTAACATACAATGCATTAATACAACTATTTGACTCTATTATCTTAACCTTTACTCTTAAGAGTACCATCCCCAACAGATAACTTATTACTTTTAAGATTAGCAGCTCCTAGCAGATGCACACTATACTACAGATTGCAGCAAGTACTCCTTTACATGTGCATATATTGCACAGATGCATGTTCCAGTTATCCAGATTACAGTTTATAGCAGGGCATCTGTGCCACTGGTATAGAGCTTTTGCTTTAAACTTTTAAGTGACACAAAATTGAAGAATGTACATTTATTATATAGTTGGGAAGTGTGGTATTTGAACCCACCACCAATGTTTAAGGTCTAATATTGTGCTCTTGGTTTATGCTACAGACTAATGCATGCATACATACTTGCTTTTACAGTTGGAATATGCATGTTCAATTTGATACAACTATATAAAATACCAGGCAAGCTCTCTTTGTGCTACAGACTAATGCATGCTTACTTGCTTTTACAGTTGAGCTAGGCATGCTCAATTTGATATAACTGCATACAATACCAAAAAAGCTATATTTGCTTTTAATGCTACAATAATACTACTTTTCTGCTGCATACATACCTTATGCCTCCCTCATCCTCACCAGTCTAGTGCTATGGGTCCTACCATTGCACTCCCTCTCCATAGCAGCTGTGGAAAAAAACAGAACAGAATACCATTATGAATACCAGTCTTGCCTATATTCAGCTTTTAAGCTTTACAAGGACTCTCTGTTGTTGATACTTACACATCTGTGGGATATCCTCTATCCTAAATTCCTCAATCCAAGCATCAAGGGTACCCTCTCTTCCTCTGACATAGGTCACTAAAGTGGTGCCTACATTGGTCAGTGGGGGATACCCGTGGCACTGATCACAGCCATGGCCAAACTATCCCAAGCCTCTGACTTATACTAAGACCCAGAATAATTCCCCTGCAGCAACTTGGCATTGTGGTGTTTCACTATGAGTTCAACAAAAATCTTGGACTCCTAGGCACCCTCTGAGCCCTAAATTTCGCACCCTCTCCAGGAGCAATAGAGACTTATAGTTTCTCCCCAATTCCAGTTATTGTGTTTACTGGGGTGTGAACACTGCTTGAAAATATTACACAACGATTACCATCGCACAAGCACAGTGTTCATGGTTGAGCACTGCGAAGCACATGTTTGGACGATGGTAAGTGGTGTGCAAAAGTGGTAAGCAATGTAATTTCAAGGTTATTTGATGTACAGACACTTGCATAAGTGTGTTAGTCAAATGTGAAAGCCATGTTAGTCTTGAGAGCAGAAATATACTTACTGGAACATAGTACACAGTATAACCACAGTTATACATTTGATAATAAATGTCATAATGCATAGATAAATAAATAACTAACACAATATTACTGTCTCAACTCTCTTGCACATAATTGACATCAGCTACACTATTTCAAGTGTTATAAGTGAGACTGACTATAATGGGAAGTGGAGCAACAGTAAAAGTGCATGGAATATGCTATATTTGAACCCAGGGCCATGTATATGGCAGTTCCACACTTACACCTGTTGCCGCAACAAGGTTAAGAAAATGGTTGTCTATGTTGCTGTTCACTGCTATAAACTGCAATGTCACAACAGTATAACAAAGGTTGCACACCCTGTACTAGGACCCAAGACCATCTCAACTCGAGCACTATACTTTAACCTGCTGCCACAGAATTAGTTACATGATATTGCCTATGTTGCTATTCATTTTGAAAGTCTTGCTGTTAACCAAAGTGCAGTGTCACTTTGGACATTTTCTCAATGCCCAGTAGTATTAATTGAATGCATCTAGTTTCTGTTTTACCTGTCTGGGTCCTGTGTGCTCTTGGGCTGTAGTTTGTGCACTGCTGTGCTTTGTGCACACCAGATAAACACAGTGAAAACTGACATTCATTTTCCTCTGTTTCCCATATTTGCCCTGAGTGGTGCAGTTCGCAAACATGGGAAAAGGAAAAATAAAAATAAAAAAAGAGAGAGAGAAAAGGATTCAAACCCAGTACCATCTGGCCCCAAAAAGGAAAGCATCAGTGCATTAGCAAGTGCTGTCACAGAGTCAGTTAAGTAGCAGGTGTGTTTCATAGACTTAGTAGTAGCTGTCAGACTTTAGCAATGCAGCTCAAATTTGCACACTGCTAAGCAGTGCACAAACAAGTGTATCTTGCATGCATCTGCACTTTGTTAATTGCTGTGCAATGGAAAACTACATATTAAGTATTACTGCTACTTATTGTCCATTTTGTGTGTATGACATGACATTACATGTGGAAAAAAATGAAGGCCCTGTCTCACAGTATGTCACACATTTACAATACAGCTATGTGTTGCCCCCCCCCAAGCAATGCAACCTTGGTGTCTCAGTACTTTTTCCACACATATATCACCTACACTACAGAAAGTTATACCAAATGTTGTGTCATATGCAATGCATATCAATCTGGTAACCTGCAGAACTACAACTATTGACCCATAAGCCTAACAAGCATAATCTCCAAGGCCAGGAAAGGGATCAGCATGGACCTTATCCATAGGGACATAGCTGACGTTCGACAAACTTGAGTCGACCCATGTGTTTGTCAAGGATAGTTCTTGCCTATTGAACCTCGTGGACTTCTTTGTTGCTGACCCCAAAGACCTGGATGACAGATAACAGTACATACTGCTTATGTTCATCTATCCAAGGCCTTTAACAATATCCCCCATTCATGTCTCATAGTGAAAATGTCCCACCTGGGAATTAAGCCATACAGTACTATCTGGATAGGAAACTGGCTTACCAACAAAACACGCACTCTCAAAGTTAGGACTGCACCTGCACCACTAGCACACTCACCAGTGGAATACTACAGGGATCTGTGTTGGGCCATTAACTGTGTGGAAACTACTTCCCTGAAGTACAGCCAATAGTAGGTGGCCTGTATTTTACCACATTTGCAGATGACTGTTAATTGGACACATTCATATAGATTTCCCCAGTGATGGTAGCATATTACAGAAAGGGCTGATAGAGACAAGTGAGTGGTGCCAAACTCACAGACTGAACCTTACAGCAAATGATGCCTCACTGTCCCCTTTGGAATTGAGGTACCCCTGCTAATTATGATATACACAAACCTCCTCTCAGCTCAAACACAGCATTGTGAGACTTGTGAACACATATTTATAGCAATCTATACTTTAATCACTATGTGTCCATAGTGGCAAGACACAGATTCTGCATTATGCACATCACATATATGAACATCACATCCAAGACCAGGGAGGTTATAGCTCTGTTGTACTATACCATTGTCAGACCACTAACTGAGTACAAGGCTCCCTTCTGTCTGTACCTCACCAGACAACTACAGCAACTGGAGAAAAAATAGTGGTTTGTGACTGGAAGAATGCAAGTCATGCAAACATTACATACATGGAAAGACTACAAGATCTGTTACTGTACTCAGTTTTCTGCAAGTTGCTCAGAGATGACCTATGCCTGGCCTACAAGGAATTCACAGACCCTGCCCTATTGGAAATGCTGGACTTCTGCAAATCAAATGAGACAGGAATAACTTGGGTCAGGCTTTTCAACCTAGCCTGTGACATAAACAGAACATGCAGGGGAGACAGATATATTCCCCAGCAACTCACACTTCTCTGTTATAGGCTCCTACTGAGTGTGAAGCAGTGCTCCTCAATAACACTGTTTAAGTGCAACCTTCACTACTGGTTGGTTGATTGTAAAGTCAACTCTGGGCTGGCACCTACATCCCTCAGAGACAGTAACAGCTGTTGCTGCTCACAAAATCGCTCTGCTAACAATGACCATATAAATATGTTTAATAAGGGTGCTTGTGTTTTTACAAAGCTAGGCTTCTATTGCCTCATGTATACTGACAACCATGTACTTGTAATATTTACAAATACAATATGTCAGAGATGCAGCTATATAATGAATCTGGAATAAATGCTCCCTCTCTCAGGTAACAACATAGCAGATATCAAACAGGTTGTCAACACATGCACTTTACCTCCTCAACAGACCAAGTGCTCAACACATAACCCCAGATACACAGAGGTAGTCATTAGATGCTTAACAAAAGTGCAGACCTCACAAATGCAAGCCTTTAGCACATATTACAGTCCCAAAGGAACCCACTACACATAAAAAGAAATGTATCAATGTGTCAGCTATTAAGCCCTTAAGGCAAAACACCTGAAAACCAATGTCTTGGTCATAGGCGAATCCATAGTGAGACACAAAGATGTCCCTTTCACCAGGTTGTGCAAGGAGAAAGTTACGGTCAGCTGCCTGTCAGGTGCCAGGATCCGTAAAGTCCTGCATGCACTCAAGTCTCTCAACAACAAGCACCGTTACACCTCTATCGTACTCCATGTTTAAGTTAATGACTTAAAACATACTTCAATGGACTATATGAAGAGAGATATGACTGAGGTCTCATATCATATATCCCAGACTGGTATATCCATAGCCCTAAGTAGCATTCTACCTTCATCCAGGATGATGCCTCAATACAAAGAAAATAATTATTGACTTCAGCAATTGGGTTAACTGCAGGTTTTAATCCAGGGGGAATCAAGTATTTGTCAGTGTGGAATGATATGATCAACAGACCATGCTGCTTTGTCAGAGATGGTCTTCATATGTTATCTCTTGCCTTTCGGTTACTGACCAATGTACTTGCCTCCCCCATAGCACATTTTTTAGGCAATGTCATTAAAAACAAAATTCCTCATGTAAAAACATCCTCAAAAGACAAACACAAGGTTATGCTGCTTAATGCTAGGACTGTAAATCAGAAACTGCAATGAATGGAGGCAGCACTTATATGGGAAGATGCTGATGTTTGTGCAGTTACAGAGACATGGTTTAGGGCCAGAGAGTGTACTCCAGCCATTAAATTCTATAATGCCTTCCACATGTTCAGGCCAAAAAATGAATGTGAAAGAAATACAGGAGGAGATGTATCCATCTTCTTGAAAGATAAATACACCTCAAACCTGGTTAAGCAGTACGATTCCCTAGAGTTACTCCAAGTCCAGCTAACTGTAAAAAAAGATCCCCTTCCATGTCATTGTTAGATACAGGTCCATCAACATGTACCAAGAAAATCACAAACTGCATTCCTGGACCTACTTGAGTCATTCATAATACAGCCAAATACCCTAGGCATGGGTGACTTTAACTATCTTTCCATCAATTGGGATACATATATGAGCTTAAACACACCTGCTCTAAGGTTCCTTCACTTTGTAAACACAAATGATCTAGAAGAGTTAATCTGCACCCCCACAAGGAGATGGAATGTCTTTGATCTAGTACTCACCAACATGGGAGATCGCTGCCCCACTCCATGTGTGAGACCCTCCCTGGTAAGGTCTGACCATAAATCAGTCATGTTCAGTGCAACAATTATACCTGACTCCCCAGGATCAGTTTGCTCCTTTAGAATAATTTTATACTCATTATACTCTGGTGAACTGCTCCCTTGCTCTTACTTCCCTGCATACCTGAGTCATCCTTACATTATTTTTATTTGTTTTAGTTTTCAAATGTTTTCTGCAAAATGTAAATTATCTCATCTGTTTGTTTTGTTCATGTTTAACTTTTAAAAGAATTAAACTCTGTGGTTTTATTATATGTAATAATGTAGTTTGTTCTTTCTCTTGCTCATGTTTATTAACTTTATAATATTTAGACTCTGTGATTTTATTATGTACTATGATGTAGTTTGTTGTGGAGCTTTTTTCCCAGGCACTCCCCTGAAAATGGGTTTCTGACCGAGTTGGACTTTCCCAATCACCAAATGTTAAATAAAAAAATAAATAAAAAATAATAAAAAAATTTGAAATGTTTCTCTGAAGCAAACTATACCCTCCTAAGTGATGGCATACATAGTTTCAAACCTCTTGCCACCACTGACAGTTAAAACTCCTATATGGAAGTGTACACAAATGCTGTTTATAAAAAACCAAGCTGGCCTGGTGGACATCTAGCATGAATAGATTATACAACATGGGAAAGAAACTGAAGTCCAGGAATTAGAGGGAACAGACTCATAAGCACACCATCCATAGTTTAAACGAGGAAATGAGACATAGAGTAAACTTCTCTAAAGCTAGTTACAAAACTAAATTACGATCCATAGCTAAGGATGATCACAAGGAATTCTTTAGCTATATCTGTAATGTAAAAGGGAAGGCCCAGCTTTGTATCAAATTTGTAGTGGATGGTACTTGTCATACTGAGCCTGAGGAGATTGCCAAACTATTAGCAGACAGGTTTGGCCAACCCTGTCTCCAGCAATCATACCACAAACATACTTGTCACCAGTTCTCTAACTATTACCTCCAAAGAGCAGGTCATAGCCGCACTGGCCAAGGCCAAGAACACAGGCTGTATGGCACCTGATAACATCCTAGGCTGCTTACTAAATGGTGTAAAGCAAGAGCTGGTAGAACCACTGGGTACTCTCTTCAACCACAAGTAAGTGCTTTGTCCCAGCAGAGTGAAAAACAGCAACCGTACTCCCCTTGCACAGAGGGGGTTCCTCAACCAACCAAGGGAACTGTAGACCCATAAGTCTGACCAGCCTTATCTGTAAGGCCATGGAGAGAATCATCTTGGACCTTATCAACAAAGACATTGGTGGTTTTCAAATTCCTGACCTGACCCAGTTTGGCTTTGTTAAGGGCAGATCATGCCCATTAAACCTAGTGGAATTATTCAGGCATGTCAACAAAGCCCTGAATGAAGGTAAATCAGTACTTACTGCCTGTATCTACTTGGCTCTTGGCTAAGGGCTTTGACACAATCCCCCACTCAGGCATCTGTTTGAAACTTACAAAGCTGGGGATTAACCCATATGTCATTAGACAGGTAGCCAAATGGCTCACCTACAAAACACATATAGTCATACCAAGGGTTTCCACCTCTACCAGCAGACCTGTTACCAGTTTTGTTCCACAAGGGTCTGTGCTGGGCCTCCTACTGTTTAGAATCTAGTTCTCAGAAATTCATGTGATAACAGATGATCTGTGGCTCACCAGATTCGCTGATGACTGCAAACTGTGTGCAGTCATTGAATCCCCAAAAGATGTCAACATAGTACAAAATGGGCTTACATACATAAATGATTGTTACCAAAGTCACAGACTTAAACTTAACTCAAAAACATTCACTAATATCCCTTTCTGCGAACAAGAAGTATGTGCAAATTACACTATTAATAATACACCCCTAAGTTCCAACACAATGGTGAGAGATTTGAGAATGCAGGTTGATAGCAATGTCAGCTTTAATCATCATGTGTCCACAGCGCTAAGGAAGGCCTTTTATGCTGCACACCTCATAGGTACAGACATAACATCCAAGACTGAAAATGTTATTAATCCACTGTACTTGTCCATCATCAGACCAATAATGGAGTACAATGTTCCCTTTTGCATGTACTTCACCAGACACCTGCAGCAGCTTGAGAGACCTAAGAGGTTTCTCACAAAGAAAGTCTAGGGACTTCAACACGTGACCTATATGGACAGAATGAATGCCCTGCCACTGTATTTTGTATGGTATAGACTGCTGAGAGGTGACTTGTGCCTGGCCTACAGAGCACTCTCAAACTTTGCCTTAATGGAAATGTTGCATCTCCGCAAATTAAATGGGACAAAACTCACTCACTGTAGGGAACTTAACCTAGCCTGCAACATCAACAGGACATGCTGTTGAGACAGATATGTCTCCCAGAGATTGCCACTGCTATAGAACAAACTCCCAATTCACTTGAAACTGATCTCATCAATAACCCTATTTAAGTATAACTTGGGCAATTGGATGCGAAATTGTAAAATTACACCGGGGGTTTCACTTATGTCACTTAGATACAGGTAAACAGTGCTGACCAGGGATTCGCAAATATGGACTACATATCTTGGTCCATCAGGGAACAGTGGTTCAACTTTGCTATGCTTGAAAAGGTTGTATGGCCATTAAGCTAGTAACCTCCTATGAGCCTATGAACCTAGGGCCATTATGGTAGTAGCCTCATATGAACCTAGGAAGCTATGAACCTATATAGGCCTGCCAACATCTTGTTTCACACATATCCACTGATGTCATGTACTTTAAGTTCAGCTGCAGTCTTGCAAAAGTCAGGCTATTCTCACTGCAGACTGTGTGTGCTCTTGATTGACATTACAGAAAACCTTTTAATACAGCATGTGGGACACTGTTATCACCATACTCTCAATGGACACTGCTGATGTCATCAACTATATCAGATGTTTGTATATGCCGTCATCCCACCAGGTGGTCATGGCCAGACACTGGCCTGGAGGTCAGGAAGACATCATCTCATACTATACAAGACAGATTACAGTGACATGGCTTTTAATCTATCCACATACATCATGCCATGGTTTGTAGGCCCTGTGTTTTCTTGATGAGAAAGCCCTGTGGTCTCTCCAGCTGCTGCATGTGCCTATTGAGGTACATGCAAAAGATAGCATTATACTGAGTTACAGTTTTGATGAGGTTTGACTACAGTGCTCTCATCCTAAGATCTGAATGCAATGGCATGACTTAATGATGTGCACCATACGCTTGTCCTAGAAAATCATTAAAGAGAGATTTTAGAAAGTAATGATACACATTGCAGTTTCTGACTTCACAACCATTACATGAGCATTCACTATACAATTGTGAAATTTTGATGCTATCAACTGTCTAACTTTCCAAGGCCAGTATAAGTAAAAGGTACAATGTGCAGTTCAACAACACAAAATCAGATATACTAAGCAATAAAAGTTAGGTATGCACCGAGTATCAGAAACAGCTATTGTATTCCTGAATCAAAAAGATAGAAAATGGGTATTTGGTAAAGTTATCACTTGCACAGGATGTTGTGTGGGGGTCATTACAGAGAGTAGTTAGTAAGTAATGATACACATTCCAGTTTCTGACTTCACAAACATTCAGTTCAAAAACACAAATGCCAGTATACTAAGCACTAAGTTAGCTACGTATCCTTAGCATCAAACATAGCTTCTGTATTCCTGAATCCAAAAAGATAGAAAGCAGGGTTATGGCACTGTTATCATCACTTGCACAGGGTGTTGTGTACAGGGGCAGGAAGCCTAGCCTGACAAAAAAGTTCAGTGAGTGTGTGTGAGTAAGAAGGAGAAGTCAGACATTGGGATAAAACAACAAATGGTCAGTGAAACACAATGAGCAACTGTTGTGTGTGTATCTGTAGGGTTTCTCCAGGTGAAATAAATGTGCGAGTGTCTGCATGAACACAGCCAAGCATTGTGCTAGCTCTACATCTTGGTCTGTCAGACAGGTATGAGCCATGTATAGTAGAGGTGGCAGTTCTTCAGTTTTGTCCCTAACCATGAGAACTGTCTCTGCCAGGTGTTGCACTGGCACCTTCATGGCCAAAGTCAGATGCAGTGCTGTTACCTGAACTTGACCAATATCTGCTGGATGAGATCTCTTCACAGGGATTCCCAGGACCATGACCCCATAACCAACCAAGTCTGGGTGTGGACAGTACACGTACTGATGGAGCAGTGGAAGTACTGCCACTATGCGAGCGTGATTGGGCACGGCCACATTGGCTGACAGCAGATGATGTGGCTGACCTACACCCACAAGGATGCTGTTCCCATCCCAACAAATGTTCCATCAAATACACTGCTCGTTCCATGACAGACATCCCTCATTCCATTGTGTCATTCATCTGATCCAGTGAGTTGGCAACATGGTGGAGCCAGTCATGCATGTCAGACTGCCACATACACAACTCTGAGCTTTTATCTGGAGCACCTATGGGAATGTGCCTGCTCCTCCATGATAGTCATAAATATAGAATGAGTGGCACAGGAAGTGACACCTGCACTAGGTAGAGAAGGGACGGCAAGCCCCCTCCAAGCACCCCTGTCAATCCTCCTGTGTGTCACCTCACTCACACTTTGACTACAGCTAGACTCAACAGGCACTGAAGTCACAGTAGCTTTACTTCCCTGACCAATGTTCTCGCTCTCCACCTGTCAATATCTGTGAGCTCAGTGGAGTAGGTAGGCATAGGCCTATTGGCTGTGTCCAATGGAAATGTTTCAATGTTCTCAATTAGAGTAATAATTTTTATTTTTTTTTCAACTTTTGTAATAATGTTTAACTTGCAATCTTTCTGGAGCTTTTCTCCTCGGGTCTCCACTGAAAATAGACCCCTGGTTCAGCTGGACTAACCTGGTCAACAAATGTCAATAAATAAATAAATGTAGAGGATGGCTATATATCATCCTCTGTATCAGATTCAACCTCTGCACCCCTGACTGTGCCTCAGTTTGGCCACCACCATCATTAGAGTCTGCAAATACACTGACATCAGCTGGCACAGGGCCCATACTCTCACTGTCATGATAACCTATGATAAAAAGCAATAAACACAGGAATACATTAATACCTGCAGTACTATAGTGCAATATATGCTAACAAACTAGCAGTGCTACCACTATTACAGACAGTACAGAAAACCACACAACAGGCCTGAGATCAAAATCACATAATACAATATTTATTTAAATTGCTCAGCAGTACTGACATAAACATATTTGGCTTACCATCTGCAAAATATATGCTGTACTGTACTCCAGATGGTCCTGGAAGAATTTATGCAAAAGGTAATGGCAACATCATCACAATTAACAGTAGCACAGGGAGCAATACATTTACTCCTTTATATCTGCATTCAGTCTAATGTCAACAAGAATGTGGCTGGCGACTCCAACCTAAGCTTATAAATATAGCAATCTTCAATTCCCTCCCCAAAAAAGAATATGACACAGTATTAACATATTCATTTGACATGTTTTACTATACAACAGTATTCAACTGTTCAGATAATAAAGCCTATCTGGAAGCTTCTCCTGGGACATGCTTGCTGTCTCAGAAGGTGCTGCGCCAGCACTCTTCTGAGAGCTGTCTGGATCTTTGATGTTGGCCAGGAACTTCACTGGTGATTAGTGGGGGCTCCCTAGCAGGCCCTCTCCTGGTAGCAAATTGGTCACAGCCCATTGCAGTTGCTTGCCTGCATGCAGTAATGACCATGTCAGTGGCTCTGTGGCGCACCTCTTCACATATTCTGCCATGGATGCTCACGACATTCAAATTTTGGACAATTTCCTGCAATATTTGCATACAGCACGCCATATCTCCCTGTCACCTTTCCAGGAGAAAAGTGCCATGCTGCCAAAACCCATGTATGATTATTTGGTTTTCTGCATCAGTGAAAGGGGGTGGGGTTCTATATGGATTGACTTGCCTGAGTGACATACTTGTCGGTGTCCTAAAAGACAACAGAAATATAATAAACACAAGTATTACATAACTGCAAAATAACTATTTCCAGATAAAATGGAAAATGTAACCAGTCAGTATTACCCACTTGAGAAACATAAAACAGTCTAGAGATGTGAAATACTAACAACAGGCAGGATGCAAAACAAGGAGAGTAACAAGAGCAACATATTCTTGTTTGTGCCATAACAGTAACTCATTTTTGTTCCCCCTCCCAAAAAAGAACAGGCAAATGATCCATCTTGCTAACAAAACATCATTAAAATGTTAAAAGTGCTATCAAAGGACCTGTCTTTGAAACATTTCTACATATTTATCACACAACCCCCCACAAAACAACAGGAAAATGAGAAATTTTACTAACAAAACTTCTTTGAAAGAATAAAAGAGCTATCAAAGGAGCTGTCCCTGAAAGTTTGTACATATCTTTCACACAGCATTCCATTTTCATGTATTGGTAATCATGTGCACCTCTGAAATGGCTTGAGAAACATGTCCATGACATCTGTGCACTTCTAAATAATGCACACAGATAAAAGTGTAAAAGTATTTGCTTTACATTGCTCTTAAATACATTTAAGCATATGCAATATATAGGTGACAAAATGGGAGCATACCTGCTGAAGTTCAGTACTCCTCTGCAAAGAAATATCCTGAAGAAAAAGTATTTTTGCAGTCTTCCAAACTGATACAACTCTCCTCATCATCAGTTTGGCTAGCTACACATTTGCCTTTTTATAGTGGTATAGATTATTAAAGGATTGCATCTGTGTTTGTCTGTGTTTCATAGATGCTAATTGCAGCATAAGCATCTGAACTGCATGCTAATCAACCAACTCAACATGGTGGAGCTATTCAACAAGCTATAAAGCATCCATTTAGGCTACATCCTGTTTTTTTCTGCAGAAGTCAAAACTTTTGGAGTGCAGACATTGGAAGTATACACAGACAGAGTGTTAGGGGATGCTGCTACTTTAATCCATTTGTATGTGCTAGAGGATGAAGCCAGTGCTGTTGCTCCTGCCAATAGGCCTAGGCTAAAAAGGAGAAGGGTTTAGATGACATCTATAACTTATCACAACCTGCATAATTTGGAAATTGTAGAGCACTACAGGGTGGATAAGTTTGTGTGCTTGGATAAGTTGAATATGGGTAAGATAATTGGGGAGTTCAAGCCAGTTCAGTTGGTGCAGGGAGATGCAGTGATGGGTATTGGATCTGTGGCTAGTTGCAAATTTTGAGATTTTATAGTAACAGGAGGAGATCTTTGATTTGAGGGAGAATTGCAGATTGGTAAGGCTAGAGGCACCATACAGGAGGGAAGGGATGAGGCATGTATTAGCAAGAAAGAGCCTGGTGGAGGGAGCGATGAAACGGTTGTGGCGATTAAGCATGCCAAGTTTCTTGTGAGTTTTTTTAATATTTACCTGAATATGGCTATCAAACTTTAATTGGTCATCAGTGAGATTGCTAATGGTTTAGCAGTAGAGACTGTTTCAAGAGGATTGTTATTCTGGCTGGTGTTAGGGTGATGATTTTAGAGAGGGAATATCATTAGTTTAGTCTTGGTTGCATTTAGTGCTAGGGGGATATCTAGCATCCATTTGTCTGTAGAGGAAAAGGCATCTTGGGTTAATTGGGAGTGTTAAGGAATGGTGAAGTAGTTTTTTTCCACTTAACTGCTTGTTGCCTATTTGATAGGTAACTGGTGAACCAGTTAATAGAGGAGTGGGATAGATTTAATTTAGAGAGCTTAGTAAGAAGAAGGTTATGAGAGATGGTGTTGAAGGCCTTAGAGAGGTCTAGGAGAAGGGTGGATACAATATGACCAGAGTCACGGGCTTTGTTTATGGTTTCAAGAAAGGAGAGGAAAGTGGTGGTAGTGCTATGGCTGGGTTGGATTCCATGCTTGGTGGGAGTAAGAAGGTTATTGTTTATTAGATAGGGTAAGAGTTGTAGGTGGATGCATTTTTCGATAAGTTTTGAAATAGGGAATAAGATAGCAATAGGACGGGCGTTGGAGATTTCATTACTGTTACCGCCTTTATGGAGTGGAATAATAACGGCCTTTTTCCAGAGCTGGGGAACTTGGCTTTCTGAAATTGATCATTTTATTAGGATGCAGATGGGGAAAGCAATGGCTTCTGTGACTATCTTTAGGAAGTAGGATGGTATTTTATCAGATGCATTAGAGGAAGGTTTCAATTTTAGAATAATTGTTTATGGTAGAGATGGGGATGGGGTTCATGGATAAAGAAGGAGGTTGGGAGCTAGAGATACTGGAGGAGAAGGGGATGTGATGAGGTTGTTGTGGGGGAGCAAGGTTACCAGTGAAGGATAATGTTAGTTTGGATATGGAATCAATAAAGAATGAGTTGAATTGAGTAGCTAAATCTGAGTCAGAGGCATTGAGATTGGGAAAAGGGTTTTCTTTATTACATGGGTTAAGAAGAGAGGAGATTCCATCTCAGAATTTTTAGGATTATTGTTGCGATGGGTTTGGAGAGTGGAAAAACAGGCTTTGCGGTCTGAGTTAATAAGATTTTTTATTTTGTTGCAAAGTGTTTTGTATTCATTAAGGGAAGTAATAGTTTTTGTTTTATGGTAGCATTTCCAAGCTTTATCATGGAGTTGCATGGTGACTAGGGTATTCTTAGATAGTGAAGGGATGGAGTTACTTTTAGTGCATTTTGTTTTCCAGGGAGTGTAGGAGTCTAGCAGGTTTAAGAAGGTTTTATTGAAGTAGGTAACAGCATTTTCCAGGGGTAGAGTTTTGAGTGGGTTCCAGCTAGTATTGTTTAATGCTTCAGAGAATGCATTGGGGTTAAAGTTTTTTAGCTACAGAGTAGAGGTGTAGGTGTGAGAAAATTAAAGGATGGTGGGCAGGCGATGGACAAAAGTGGATAGGTGGTCACCTAGCGGATCTGGAAGGGTACCACTATTGGAGAAGTAGTGAGGATGGGAAACTATGATCCAATATAGGGTACTGCCAGAAATGAAGTCTTTGGAAAGTCTGGTTATGGAGTTAACAAGTTGAGTGAAGTTATAAAGATTTATATTTAGAGAGTTAGTAGGAGATTGAATTCTGTCCCAGTTAATGTTAACATCCCCCTGGATTATAGTTTCATTAGTGATATTGGTTGAGATCCAGGAAAGAATGTCCTCAAAGATTGAGACATTGTCTCCGGGAGGAATACAGAAGGTGGTAATACAGATAAATTTGTGTTTGGTTACCTGAAGGAGGGCTAGAATTAATTTGGCATTACCAAATTTGGGGATAGGTTTGGAGTAAGGGGTCACTGAGATGGATGAGAAGTAAAGAAGAGCTACACCATCTCCTTTTTATGAGTTCTATCATTTCTGATAACAGTAGTTGGGTGGGGTCAATTCTGAGTCTTTTATGTGTGGTTTAAGCCAGGTTTCAGAGATGGAAATAATGTCAGGTTTGTTATGGATAAGCCAGACATGGAGGTTAGGGATTTTATTACATATGCTCTGAGTGTTCAGTGCTGTGAAATGGAGGGATCTACCAGCTGAGTGGGGAGGAAGGGATGGGGAGAAAGAGATATGTGAAAGGAGAGGGGCCAGGGTTTGGGTTTGGGTGTATGTCCCCAGATGTAAGGATAGAGGTAAAATGAAGACTGTGAGAGAAGAGGTATTTAGGTTGTTTAGAATATGGTTTATAATTTGTACTGTTTGATGAGATGGGGCTGTTATTGCTTGGAGTAGTGTTTTCGTGGTAGAGTATGAGTTTATAGGTGAAGAGCATAATGTTATTGAGGGAGTAGAGGCTAGGGGAAATGCAGATAGAGGAGTATGTGTGCTGCAAAGAGGATGAGATAGTTGAGTGAAATGGGGGAGTGTGATTGGCATATAGATGTATGGTAAGATAGTGTAAGCAGGATACGGAAATAAGAATAAGTATTAGAGTTAGAACAGTGACTGGTTTGACAGGCATGGTAATTATATGTGGTAGAATTGGGGGTTCAGTTTAAGCTGGGAAGGTACTGGGACAGTTGAAGTGTAGATTTAATGGAGTGCAAGGGGGTGGAGTAGATGTAAGGGTTGTATTAGAAGGAGTAATTAAGTAATTATGGGCAAGAATGATAGGTTAATTGGAAATTGGAGGAGAAGGGTGTGGCTTAGTAAGTATAAGTGTAGTGGTACTGGGAGCGAGTGGAATTTGGGGGCAGGGTAGGGGAGCGGAGTGTGCACGGAGGGTGAAAGGAGTGGGTAGAGCCAAGGAGAAGATGTTGCCTACCACAAACAATCAGTGAACAGAGAACAGTCAGTGAGCATGTGAGCTAGTTCAGGTAAGAGTATACTGGGATGCAGCTATGGGCTTATTTAGAACTAAGAGCCAAGTATTGAGAGAAATGACAGAAAAAAGCTTTAGTTTTGAACATGGATTGATGCTATTTGGAGCTAGGTTAATAACCAGCAGGGTCACACTGCCTCCTAGTGACAAAAATAGTAATTGTAATTAGGAAAGAAGATGAGGAGAAAAAGTGGGAGCTACAGGGGGAATGAAGACCACTGCAGGCTGCTATTGACACTCAAAGGGACACTACACTAAGAGTTATTAAGCAAAAACAGTGGAGGTGCGACAGTAGATAGTTCACATACACGTTTAGGTCTTGGGAAGCAGAACGTTAAGCTGTTAGGTTTACGTATTCTACTGTCTGATCTTATATTTTCCTTCTCTACTCTACACATTGGTAAACATTAAAGTACCATTGTTGGTACGGTCTTTCTCCCTTACCCTTATAGTATTCCTTCAATACCATTGCTGGTATTGTCTTTTCTGTTTTATCTATTGTCTTTAGTTTTCAGTAAGATGTTTTCTTTCTTCTCTACACTCTGTCACATATTGTATAACTCAATGGCGATCACTGCTTAACATACAAGGCCATGTCAAACCCAAGGCTGTTGAACATGCTACACTTAAAGAAATCTAAATCCCTCAGAGCCACACACTCCAGGGATCTAAACCTTGTCATCACAAAGAACAAAACATGCTAGAGGGATAGGTTCCTGACCCAGAGACTTCTCAGACTCTGGAACAGACTGCCTATGCATGTCAAGTAAAGCACCTCTTTGGCTCTCTTCAAAAGGAACCTTGACAATTGGATGGGAGATAGAAAAATCACCCCAGGGATCATGTCAGTCACCCTGCTAGACAGGGGTCCAGGGAAGTAAATATTGTGGGAAGAAATAGGGTCGATAGCCTAGTACCAACCTATGAACCTATCCTGTTGGCCTGTAGTGTCTCTTTCTAAACATGTCAGATAAGAAGGGGGCTTCAGGTTTTAAGCATTGTGCTTCATGTAATGGCAAGTTACCTAATAGTCATTCTCACGATGACTGTGTGTACTGTTTGGGAGTGCCTCACCTTTTAGAGCAACCTCAGTGTGACGTTTGTCAGAGTTTCAGTCAACGGACTCTTAATGAGGGCAAAAAAAATGATTTTGAAGGGGTTACTCAATCTCCTTTTTCAGAGGCCATTTCTGAGATGAAGGTCTCAAACCCTCCTACTAAAGACAAAAAGTGGTCCAACTCGGTTCCCTCCTCACCATTGGGTGATCAGGGAAAGCCTGTAAAATCTAAGGTACCAAAGTTGCCTTCAAAGCATAGATCTGCCTTTATGGCTCTGTCTTCCTCAGCTCCGAGCATCTCAAAACCTTTGATACCAGCATCAGTTTCAACACCGGTCCTGCCTTCGGCACCAATTATAGACCTTACTATGCCTATTTTTTACTTCGGCACCTGCGACCACCTTAGCTCAGGGCACACCTTTGACCATTTTGAAACCAGCTGGTTCGGCTCTGAGTGCCATTTCAGCAGAGAGCATTGTACTGACTTCACTGGACTTTAATCCTCTACTCCTGGTCTTGAAACTTGATACCTTGGTGCCAGCAGACCTTGCAACATGGACCTGATACTCCCCCACCATACATTCCTTTCTGGGCCAAGTCTATAGTCCTTTCATTGAATGTCCTGACTCTCCGTCCGGCATATCCACAGATCCACCAGGAGCCTGTCTGAACATGACGTGGTGAGTCTTGTGGACCAGCTGTTGTTAGCCAGGGGGATACCCACACTTCCTAAGGCCCATCCACCTACAGGATTTGGGTTCACTTATCCATGGACTCCATCTTACACTCCTCCTTTGACCATTCCTGTTGCGAATCCCTCTGCTCTGACATCCTTCTTGGAACCCACCACCTCGGCACCTACAGTGTATCTCACTCCAGCTCTGAGTCTACCCTTTTGTTCTTCAGTTCCTGTGGAACCGGTCCTTCCTCAATCTGGGAATTGGGGGACTGGTGATTCTACCCATGGCACGGAGCTGTCTTTCTTCTCGGTTCCATCCTTGGTGCCAATAACCACGTCTGCACCAATCCTGCTTGAGGCTCCACTCATGAGGGCAGGCTTGTCGGAGTGGGGTGTGACCCCAGTTCCGATTTTGTCTTTCTCACTTTTGGGACCCCATCCCTCTTCAGACAGGCCTGCCTTCCACGTGATGGGGAGGGCTCCTGCTTCTGGCAGCACTCTTTTGATGTTGGAACCCCAGTTTTTGCTCCGTGAGCTACAGCTGTAACAGACCACCTCCCCAGGACACCAGGCAGAAAAGCCCCAGGACACCCCTGTTCAGGATACCTGCCCTTCTGAGCCCTCCTCAAAGATGTCCACTGAGAAGCTCCCTCAGAAATGGACGTGCAAGAGGAAGCACGTGGACTCATCCGAGGAGTCCTTAACTGAAGACATGGATTATGATGATGGTGAAGGATCCCCTCAGTTTCCTCCTGATGATGTCTCCTTCGGAGACATCCTGGAGATATTTAAGCAGAGAGGTGACTTGGAAGCCCTCCAACCCTTCGTATGAGGAATCCGTGTTCCTGCAGGCTTTCCGTGCCCGGCCTTCTACCTCTTGGGTGACCCCACCTGCTGATGAACTCATCCAACTCATTGTGTAGCATACTTGGACAAACCCTGATTCCAATGAAGCAATCCCTCGGAGACCAGACAAAATTCTCTCCCCTCCTGAGGAGAACTCCCATTGGTCCAAAGGGTTACTAGTTGATGCTATAGTGGTGGTGGTGGCCAGGAAAAAGGACTTGGCTGAGGAAAGTCCCACTGTCCATCCACCGAACAGGAAGTCCCGAGTGGTGGACAGTCTTGCGAAGTGTGTTTTTGCATCAGAGACCTTTGCCATATAGTCCCTGAACTATATGGCACATTTTACGAGGCTCGAGAGGGACTTGATCTCCATACTCTTTGGGACTCTCACAGGACAGTTGTCTGATGAGTTCAGGGATAAAGTGGCCTCATAGCTCCCAACCCTGGAATCAATATCCAACTTGTCCATGAGGTTGCTTTTACATGCGACCAATGGGGCGGCTAGAGCAGCGGATTCAGGCATTGTCATGAGATGTCATGCCTGGATGTGCATTTGTGATCTCGCAGACCCCTTTAAGTCTTCCTTTCTGAATGCTCCCATTGAAGCTTCGTCCTATTTTGGTTCCAAAGTAAAGGACATGCTAGCCAGGTGTGAGCAAGATGGAAAGATCATGTCTGCCGTAGGCCTATGGTTTTCCAATCCTCAATGTACCTTCTACAGGAATCATAGGAGTGGAAAAATGTGGCACAAAAATCTCAGGGTCCTTTTCGTGCTGCACGTGGTGATGATACCTCCAGGGGCAGAGGAGCAGAGAAGGTATAAATTCCAGAAGATGCCCCTACAGAGGCAGAGGGGGTCCTCATAATGAAGGCTCCAGGGACTCCTTCTCTGGACAGCCTTATCAGTGCTCTTAATGAGCAGCCCAGTTGCTTACCTCTGGAAGCAGTTGGGGATAATTTCTCTCTGCACTATGCTGCCTGGCAATCCATTACCACCGACTCCTTCTCTGGACAGCCTTATCAGTGCTCTTAATGAGCAGCCCAGTTGCTTACCTCTGGAAGCAGTTGGGGATAATTTCTCTCTGCACTTTGCTGCCTGGCAATCCATTATCACCGATAGTTGGGTGCAGAGTATCATCACAAAAGGTTACACCGTTCTCCTTTCTTGTCAACCAAACCTTCCAAGAAAGCTTCCTGATGTTCCACCCAGTCAAGGGGAAGAAGCAGCTTCAGAGATAATAAAGATGTCTCAAAAAAGCGTCATCCAACCAGTCCCACCAAACCAACATAGATCCAGATTCTACTCAAGATTCTTTTTGGTGCCAAAAAACACAGTGGACTGGACACCCATTTTGCATCTCAGCAGCTTAGACAAGTCTGTTACCCAAACCAAATTCCAGATGGTCACAGTTCAGACCATTCTCCATTTTTTAAGGGAAGGCGATTGGATGTGCTCGATAGATCTCTGGGATGCGTATTACCACATCAAAATGGACGAGTGCTCCAGGAGTCTGCTTCACTTCCAGCTAGGGGCCAGTCATTATCAATTTCATGCCTTGATGTTCTGTCTCTCTACAACCCCCAGAGTGTTCACAAAGAGCATGGTAGTGGTCACAGCTCACTTGTGACTACAAGGATTCTGGGTGTTTCCATATATGGATGACTGGCTCTTCACCACCCCCATCAAGCACCTTCTGGTAACAGCACAGCACTATACTCTCTCTCTGGCAAAATTGTTGGGAATAACAATACATTGGGAGAAGTCAAACCTTACTCCTACACAACAAATAGAGTTCATTGAAGCAGTGTTCAATACTCAGTCCTGTCTAGTATCACTCCCAATTCACAGACTCCACCATTTGAGGTTTCAGTTCTGAGTGATGCTATCTCAAACGAAAGTGTCAGCAAGAGAAGTTCTTCGGGCCCTAGGTTCTATGGCAACTTCGATCCCAATAGTGCCTCTAGCAAAACTACATATGCGGATCCTGCAATGACTCCTTCTTTGTCAATGGTTCCCAAACTATCACCCCCTCCAGTACCAGATTCAAATAACCAACTCCTGCAAAAAGAACCTCCTTTGGTGGATGAGGCCAGATGTAGAACTTTGGAGTTGTCCATTTCAATCCCCTGAGCCCAGAGCCATCATGACCATGGATGCTTCCCTGATCAGGTGGGGAGGGGCCTTTCCAGGGAAGGCAGTCCAAGGCACATGATCCACCTCAGAGCCCCACCTGCATATCAGTGTTCTGGAACTGAGAGCTGTGCTGTTAGGATTGCAGGCCTTTCATTCAGCTCTCCCTTCCAGGACATTTGCAATTCAGTCAGACAACATGTTAGTGGTCTGGTATATCAACACACAAGGAGGAACCAAGTCCTACCTCATGTCAAGAAGCCATAAGAATTTGGCAGGGTGATAGCTTCCAACCACTTTCTGATAGCAACACATATCCTGGGGTGCTCCAACATGATTGAAAACAAATTGAGCAGATGCATCCTCATGCCTCATGAATGGTCTCTCAACCCCGAGGTGGTGAAAGAAATCTTCGGCCCCTGAGTCCAGCCTTGTTGCGACCTCTTTGCCTCCCAATCGAACAACAAGTGCAGCAGCTATTTCACCCTACTTCCCCCAGTGGGGGAGTCACCGAGGGATGCTCTAATCCATGATAGGCCCACGGTACTTCTTTACATTTTTCCTCCCATTCCCCTGATTCCTCAATTTCTAAAGAAAGCTCTTCAGTTGAGATGCAAGGTGATCGTCATAGCTCCATTCTGGCCTCGACAAGTTTGGTTCCCCTTTCTTTGGCCCCAGCTAATATACCCACCATGGATTCTGGAGCCTCTACCAGATCTAATTACTCACCCCAAGGGTTGAGTCATCCAAATCTATCCAGTCTCAAGCTGACTGCTTGGTTTCTCCACTTCCATTAGTTGCCAGGCAAGCTAATCTCTCCTCGCCTGTTCAAGACATCATTCTGACCTCTCATAAACCATCCACCAGAAAACTATATCAGGATAAATGGAAAAGGTTCTCCATCTGGTCTAAGGATAATATGCAAAACCCTTATTTGGCTCCAGTAACTGTGGTACTTCAATACCTGGCTAAGTTTTTTGATAATTGAACCTCTGCCTCTACTGCATGAGTACACCTAGTGGCAATTTTCACAATGGTATAGATGGCACTCCTCTTATCTTTTTACACCTTTGCAAGGCCTTCCTCAAGGGAACCTCTCATATCAGGTCTCCTGTCAGACAGCCTGTGGAACCATGGGACCTCACTTAGTCCTTCAGTATTTGACTCAAAAACCTATTGAACCTGCTGTGAAGTGTGACCTAAAGTTTTTGTCTTGGAAATACCTGTTTTTAGTAGCCATCACATCTTCCAGAAGGGTCTTGGAGCTACAGGCTTTGTGTATAATGAGGCCCTATCTGGTCTTTAATAAAGACAGAGTATCACTTTGGATGAATCCATCCTTCATTCCCAAAGTTGTTTCTGAATTCTCCATAAGCCAGACCATTGATTTACCTGTGTTCTTTCCGAATTTTGCCAATAGAGGAGAGTACTGCCTTCACTCTTTAGAAATACATAGACAATTGAGATTTTATCTAGACAGGACCAAACCTATCCATAAATCTAAACAGCTTTTCATCTCCTTTTCTGGGCCCCAGAATGAGAGAGGCTCTTTCCAAGGTTATATTATCAAAATGGCTAAGGGTCTGCATGCACTTCATCTATTCTCTCAGTAACAAACCTATGCCAAAAGTTAAAGCTCACTCCACTAGATCTATGGCAACATCTGTAACTTTCCATTCCATGGCTTCAACACACAAGGAGGAACCAAGTCCTACCTCATGTCAAGAAGCCATAAGAATTTGGCAGGGTGATAGCTTCCAACCACTTTCTGATAGCAACACATATCCTGGGGTGCTCCAACATGATTGAAAACAAATTGAGCAGATGCATCCTCATGCCTCATGAATGGTCTCTCAACCCCGAGGTGGTGAAAGAAATCTTCGGCCCCTGAGTCCAGCCTTGTTGCGACCTCTTTGCCTCCCAATCGAACAACAAGTGCAGCAGCTATTTCACCCTACTTCCCCCAGTGGGGGAGTCACCGAGGATGCTCTAATCCATGATAGGCCCACGGTACTTCTTTACATTTTTCCTCCCATTCCCCTGATTCCTCAATTTCTAAAGAAAGCTCTTCAGTTGAGATGCAAGGTGATCGTCATAGCTCCATTCTGGCCTCGACAAGTTTGGTTCCCCTTTCTTTGGCCCCAGCTAATATACCCACCATGGATTCTGGAGCCTCTACCAGATCTAATTACTCACCCCAAGGGTTGAGTCATCCAAATCTATCCAGTCTCAAGCTGACTGCTTGGTTTCTCCACTTCCATTAGTTGCCAGGCAAGCTAATCTCTCCTCGCCTGTTCAAGACATCATTCTGACCTCTCATAAACCAACCACCAGAAAACTATATCAGGATAAATGGAAAAGGTTCTCCATCTGGTCTAAGGATAATATGCAAAACCCTTATTTGGCTCCAGTAACTGTGGTACTTCAATACCTGGCTAAGTTTTTTGATAATGGAACCTCTGCCTCTACTGCATGAGTACACCTAGTGGCAATTTTCACAATGGTATAGATGGCACTCCTCTTATCTTTTTACACCTTTGCAAGGCCTTCCTCAAGGGAACCTCTCATATCAGGTCTCCTGTCAGACAGCCTGTGGAACCATGGGACCTCACTTAGTCCTTCAGTATTTGACTCAAAAACCTATTGAACCTGCTGTGAAGTGTGACCTAAAGTTTTTGTCTTGGAAATACCTGTTTTTAGTAGCCATCACATCTTCCAGAAGGGTCTTGGAGCTACAGGCTTTGTGTATAAAGAGGCCCTATCTGGTCTTTAATAAAGACAGAGTATCACTTTGGATGAATCCATCCTTCATTCCCAAAGTTGTTTCTGAATTCTCCATAAGCCAGACCATTGATTTACCTGTGTTCTTTCCGAATTTTGCCAATAGAGGAGAGTACTGCCTTCACTCTTTAGAAATACATAGACAATTGAGATTTTATCTAGACAGGACCAAACCTATCCATAAATCTAAACAGCTTTTCATCTCCTTTTCTGGGCCCCAGAATGAGAGAGGCTCTTTCCAAGGTTATATTATCAAAATGGCTAAGGGTCTGCATGCACTTCATCTATTCTCACAGTAACAAACCTATGCCAAAAGTTAAAGCTCACTCCACTAGATCTATGGCAACATCTGTAACTTTCCATTCCATGGCTTCCATGGATGACATCTGCACAGCAGATACTTGCGCTAAGCCTCATACCTTTGTCAATCATTAAAAATTGGACTTGGTCTCCAGTGGGAGAAATACCTTCAGCTCAATGGTAATCAGGAATGTTCTTCCATAAGGGTAGCTTGGGATTCTGTCCCATCAGTGATGAATGGAAAGAAGATTAACAGCATCAGATACTGAAGTTATGTCTTACCATAACATTCTATCTGTGTTGTTCATCTTCTTTCATTCTTCATTCCCCCCCCCTTCCCCCTCCAAAGGCTCCTGAGGGGATGCTTTGGGTCTAAGTGGTGTCCTAGGGTTTTTGCTCAGATGTGGCCTCAGTTTTACTTCTTTATCTCTAGCAAACCCAATCTGAGGTAACAAGGAGAAGGGCATTCTGGGTAGAGGCTTAGCTCAAGGGTTTTTTGGCTGGTGTGAGCTTGGTAAAGAGGCTGACTCAGTTCTGAGGGCTCAGAACCAAACCCCATCAATGATGAATGAAAGAAGATGAACAACATAGATAGAACGTTATGGTAAGACATAACTTCCTTTTCTGCTCTCTTGACTGCCATGGCCTTCACATTTGTTAAACACACATACACAACTGCCTGTACATCAAATGACCTTGAAATTACACTGCTTGCCACTGTTGCACAACACTTACTATCACACACTGTGTTTGCACAATGGTAAGGGGTGTGCAACAATTCCAAACATTGTGTACACTCCTGGTAAATGTGATAGCTAAAACTGGTCAAAAACCATCATTCTCAATTGCTCTTAATCTGTGGTAGACAGGACAGGCATTTGTGGAGAGGGTGTGAGATTTTGGGCTCAGAGATGGAGTGTCCAGGAGTCCAAGATTTTTGTTGGAATCCTAGTGAAACACCACAGAGCCAGGTTGCTGCAATGGAACTATTCAGGGACCCAGTATAAGTTAGTGACTTGGGATAATTTGGCCCAGGCTGTGACCAGTATCCTCCACACTGGTGAACAATGTAGGCAGCACTACAACAAACTCCAGAGAAGGAAGACGGGCAAGTGTGATGCTTGGATTGAGGAATTTAGGACAGAGGACATCCTGCAGATGTATAAGTGTCAACTACAGAAAGTACTGATAAGGTTTAAAAGCTGAATATAGGCAAGACTGGTATTCATAATGGTATTCAGCTCTGTTCTGTTTTTTTCCACAGCTGCCATGGAGAGGGAATGTAATTTTAGGACCCATGCCACTAGATTGGCGAGGATGAGGGAGTCATGTGGTATGTATGCAGCAGAACAGTAGTGTTATTACAGCATTAAAAGTTGAAAATAGTTTTTTTTTTTTTTGGTATTTTATACAGTTGTATTAAATTGAGCATGCATATCTCAATGGTAAAAGCAGGTATGTATGAATTAGTCTGTAGCTCAAGCAAAGAAAGCTTGTTTGGTATTTTACACAGTTGTATCAAATTTAGCATTCATATTCAAACGTAAAAGCAAGTATGCATGGATTAGTCTATAACACAACCCAAGAGTACGATATTAGTCTTTAGTCAGATGTGGTAGGATCAAATACCACACTTCCCAACTATACATTAACTGTTAATTCTTCAATTATGTGCAACTTAAAGGTTTAAAGTAAAAGCTCTATAACAGTGGCACACATGCACTGCTGTAAACTGTAATCCAGATAACTGGAACATGCATATGTGGAATATATGCACATGTAAAGGAGTACTTGCTGCAATCTGTGTATGATTTGCACCTGTTAGAAGCTGCTAGTCTTAAAAGTAATAATTTATCTGTTTAGGGGTGGTAGTCTTAAGAGTTAAGGTTAAAATAATTGTGTCAAATAATTGTATTAATGCATTGTATGTTACATATTAAGGTACTAATCTTATCCCTTTATTTTCTCTAACCATAACCCTTATCTCTATTTTTTGTTGTTTTATTTTATTATGTGTTGTTAAAATTTGTCCATGTCATCCATGTGTACCACATCACAAAATATTCCACAGCACAGGCTGCTAGGCCTGCCCCACAGGATCCACCTGCCCTCCCGCCACAGCAACAGCACTGGCACCATTGCCCAGCATGTCTTGAAGCTGACCTGGCAGCATATCTCTGCTGCCCCTGCTATACCTGCCCCCTCAGTGAGTTCTGCCTTGGAGGATAGGTCAGTGGTTCCCTTCTGAAGCAGTGGCAGGTGTGCTGAGTTTATCACTCATGTTAAACTGCCAGTAATGGTGCATAGGGTTGTGCACCATGATGTTGGTGCAGGCCTATGCCAGATGGAGGGGTTGCCTCCCTCATTTTACATAGAAACAGTAGGAGCAGAAGGAGGCACTGAGTCTTCCAGCCAGTGGCAGAGTGACGTGACAGTGATGAAAGTCCTGTGGGTGAGGACTTGATTCTCACTGTCAACAAGCTTGACATCCATGGGTTCTGGATGTCCCCATCCTCAGCCCATCCATAGTGTCCACTGACCTCTTATGTCCATCACAGTCTCTGTTTCTTGTCTTATTTGACTTTTCTGTCTACAGTTGCTTCCTCACCTACCACATTTACCAGACCCAGACATGCCTACCTATGTCCTTTCCCCAACATTTGTCTCTCTGTCTCTCTCTCTCTCCTTCAAAAAAAAAAAAACATGGGCACTTGTCCCACAAAAAAAAATCCCATACATAGCTCTCCATTTTCCACATGTGTCTTCTTGACACACCTGATTCAGTACAGTTGGCTAACTAACAAGTTTGTGCTGTGTACCCACCTTTCTCTGGATCCTAATGCAGCTAATTTCTTCATATATTATTAGCTTTTACTGTTAAAGAAATGGATAGCTAAGGTTCTTTCCTACCTCCCTCCTGCACATTCCTATATTGCTTTCCATTTGTTCTTCCCCTGCTGCTTACTCCTCATTTCACCACTGTCCTATCTTCTCCATTTCTTTACTTTAATGCATTATTGGGAGTTGGTGCCCCTATTTCACCAGTGAGCAGCAACAGTGATGCTAAAGTACTTAAAAGTGTTAGATTCAGTTGTATTTGAACCCAATACCATTTGGCCCCAAAAAGGAATGTATTACTGCATTGACTGCTTCAACACTTGTCGCCACAGAGTTAGTTAAGTACCAGGTATATTCCTGAGATTCAGTACTAACTGTCAGACTTTAGCATCCCTATTTCATTACTCTCTTATCTTCCCAGTTTCGTTTCTTTATTGCATTATTGCATGATGGTGCACATTGCACAGCAATGCACACCAATGGTAAAGCAAAAGCAATTAAAAGTATTAGATATAGCTATATTCCAACCCAGTTCCATCTGGCTCAAAAAGGAATGTATCACTGCATTAACACCTGTTGCCACATGGTCAGTTAAGTAACAGGTGTATTCCACAGACTCAATACTAACTCAGATTTTAGCAATGCTTCCACTGGAATAGTTACATGACATTCCCTTATGTACTAGTTATTCTTAAGGTTCTCCCTTTTGCCCATCGGGCAACACCACCCAAACAATATAAGTACAGCCAAACCTTTCACTGATGCATTCATTGCCTGTGATTGCTCTAAGTGCCACATCCCACAAACAATGGCCAAAAATAATAAAATAATAATAAAAAACTGACAGAGAAAGCACAAATGTGTACAAAAATGAAGAGGAGATTGCATGTTAGTGAAACAAAACTTGTGAATTGTGCACTGCTTACTTGCATTTCCAACTTTGACAGAAGTGCATGTAACACTTTGTAAGTATAACCTGATACACCCACCTGATAGAAGCATTCACAATTGCCATTCATACACTGACAGAATACCAGCACAATGTTTACATGTGCTACACAGAGCCAAGAATTTTGGATTCAGAAATTCTAATGAGTTCAGACCTCTTTTGCATCTTCAATGTGCTGACAGCCCTGAATCTACACCAGAAAGCAACCTTGTTGCTAGGGAAACTGAAAAAGAACTGAATTGTGAATATGTTGAACACAGAGGAGTGCTGATTTTTAGATGATATATCTGCATTTCATCAACTACATATTTCATATGCTGACATGTAACAATAAATAGTCTGTTTAATGTTTTTTATAATTATTTTGATTATCACACATTTTAAACTTGTATCTGTTTACATTACTTACACGTGTACTGTTCATTTGTGACTGAGGGAACAACACTGTATTTGTGTTATTGCACAAAAAAGATTTGTGTTTCTGTTATTACTCTCCTTTTGTTGCATCCAGCCTACTGCCACGTTATGGTCAGTTCTGTAGAAATCTCACACATTTTACTTTTTTCTGTGGCTATATTCCAAAAGTTTTGGAATTCATGGGGAACACCAGAATGGAGTCTACACAGTTGGTTTATAGCTTGTTGAGTAGTTGCCTTGGTTGATTACCATGCAATTCAGCTGTTTATGCAATAATTAGCATGCCACGGTCTTTACATTGTTTGCTCGGGGGGTGGTGTGCGCACTGCATGAGCTTACTGAATTTAAAAGTTTCCGTGCCCATGTGCACATCATGTTGTCACTTGCACACAGTGGAAAACCACTATGTAGGCTTTATTGAAACCCACCAAAAGTTTATTTGAGAAAATTAAATTATGTATTATTAATATGGATGTCATTATAAAAGGGGAATTTAATTGCAATTTAATAAAGGAATAAAAGAAGGGAGAAAGTAACTGGAGATATTAAATGAATGAAAGAAATAATGAATATTGTTGAGATTAAATTGGATAAAAAGGGAGAGAGTACACATTTAGAAGAAACAATTTGAACAAAATTCAAAATGTTTGGCAGCAATAAGGAGTAAAGAAACACAAAATAAACTAAAAAAAAAATACTCAAAACCTTTCAGATACCAAAACAATACCTTTAATTACAAAATATAGCACAACAGCAAAGCTTTCAAATCTACAAGACTCTTTCTCAATGCATTTTTTGGTTTTAGAAATAACTTAAAACCAGAAACAATTAGAAGGAGGAATAATAAAGACACTGTTTTTGAATCATGAGGCAGTTTAGATAAGAATAATTAAAAATGTAGATTGCATTAAAGCAGATAAAGGTATTAAAAAGTAAAATAATGTGGATATAAGAAATACTTTTGAAATAGATGTGAAATGCTTATGGAAGGAACATCTTTCAACAAGATTTGTGTATGAAAATTGGCCTCGATGGTGGACTAAATATAAAACAAAAAAAATAAGAAATTATATGACAGTATAGCAAGGGAATGTTTTAAACAGAATGGAAAAAGATATAATAAAACAAATGTGTATTGTGGAAAACAATGAAAAATTAAGAAGTGGAGATTTTTTGATGTAGAAAAAGAGTTACATGAACAAAATAAGAACAACATTTAGATTTGTTAAATCCCAATAATATTTAATATAAGAGAAAAGAGAAGAGGTTCCCCTTTATGGGAAAGAAATAAAGAGGCAGAATTTAGTATTAGAAAAATTGAAAACAAAGGAAGGTACTTATATTAAAAGGGAAAATGAGATTGAAAAATAAATATTTAATTTTTAAAGAAACAAATAAAAAGATGTAATGTAAATGAAACAGAAATAAATGGAATTGTGAAAAATCTTCAGATAAAGAGAATGAAACATTAAGAAAAACAATAAGGATAAAAGAGCTAAAAAATACTTTGAGAATGGTCAATCAAAATTCATCTCTGGAGCTGGATGGGTTATAGTATAAGTTTTATAAGATTATGGAAGGAAATCAGAAAAAAAGAATGTTTATTCAAATATAAAATGAGTGGAAAGAGCTGAGTTTTAAGGAAAATAGTATTTGTGAAGGAGCTGTAAGATTAATTTGGATAAATCGAGAAAAAGTTAACATAGAAAATTGGAGACGAATGTCATTAAATAATAGTGACCGTATACAAGTGTAGAATATGGAAAATGTTTATTTTTTTAAAGTGTATTTAATCAATTGTTATGTATTGGGAACGTTTGGTTATTTAGGTTAATTTATGGTTTGCCTGCAGAAATTTTGGAGACAATCTGTTTTTTTTTTTTTTTATTTTTGTTTTTTTTATGGGGTTCAATGTTAATTCCAATTAAAATAGGAATAATATATAATAAAGAAGAAGCTTTTGGCATCTTTGTGTCTTTATAAAATTCTGAAAGGAAGAAAGTATGAACAAGAGGAAGTAATCTTTACACTAACAGAAAAAAACATATAAAGATTAATGGTGTGAAAAAAAAAGAAAAATAATTGGGTAAGTGAAGAAAAGGAATGGCAATAGATAACATTAGAATGACAAATTGATATAGATGAAATACAGGAGAACAGGAAGATATGGTATGAAAATGCAGGCTTATACATTTTTATATTTATCCAGGGAAAGAGATAAAATGAGATAAGAAAAGTTAATAAAAGGAAAAAATTGAAAATGGGATGAAAGGGAAGATTTTATGTAGAAATTATTGATAAAAAAATGCCTGTTCAAGAAGAAGAAAGGAAATATACGGCAGCAGAGCTAAGAATATGTATGTCATATAGGGAAAAGAGACTACAAAACATGCACTTATGGACTGTGAAAGAAACAAAAAAGTACAGCATGAAATAGAGAGACAAAATAATTGGAAATGGATAAAAGAAAAAATTCAAATGGAGAATGTTTCATACAGATGGTATTAGTAATGAGAGTTGGAAAACAATATTTAAAAGAGACAAGGCATTTATGGCAATCATATATCATAGATGGAAAGCAAAAACAAATGAAATGTTTAACAAGTGTTGGGATAAAATGGAAATATGCAAAAAGATAAAATATTGATTTTGATGAAAAGAATGGGGAAGTTGAAAAGTTGGTAGAGTATATATTCATTTCATAAAGGGGGATCATCTCTCTCTCTCTCTCTATATATATATATATATATATATATATATATATATATATATATATGCACATATGATGTATGTCTATGAAATAACATGCAATTGTTGATTGTTAAATGATTTTATGTAAAACGAAGAAACCCTACTCTTTTAATAGGTGCTGTGGAATCTTTAGTATCACCTAACCCACCACCAATTTAAGTCCATGAGGTCATGGTTTAATGTCTCATTTGAAATATGACAAATTCAAGAATGCAGCACCCCTTTTATATTGTACCACATTATCAGCTATCAATCTATCTGGTGGTAGAAGAGAACCCACAGCCTTATCAACAATACTGCTGATATTGTCTTATTTTTCGCTTCTGATTAGGTGAGGGTTTAATATAATATGCTTCCCTTTGTCATACTTTTACATTTTTTCTGTCTGGAAAACGCCAAGTATGTATATTACACATTCATTCTTTCTTTTCTATGTCACTGAAAGTCTAGTTTTGTTTTATTTCTTTGTTAACTGTGTGACTGTAGCAAAGGTAGAAAAAAACAAGTACAGAAAGAAAATTCATCCAACATGAGAATTATATCAAGTCTTTACACAGACAGTGATCAGTCGTGAGGCCTGAATATATGATTCTCAAGCTATGTGTGTATGTGCAAGTGTGTGTGTGTGTGTGTGTGTGTGTGTGTGTGTGTGTGTGTGTGTGTGTGTGTGTGTGTGTGTGTGAGAGAGACATCTTGCTAGTAAACCTGACATGCAAACAGATTATTTTCATGTTCCCCACATTGCACTTTATGCAGGCTGTCTGTGTCATCTTAGACAAGGCAACTCTTCACAGACTTTTCAGGCTTTTCTCCAAACACCATTTTTTAGACTTTGAGATTACTGTAGTCTTTAAAA